>NW_020955643.1:582432-585479 GCF_003031625.1 Empidonax traillii
TTTTGTTATTCTTATTTATTTAACACATGAACAGCTACAGTTTTAATTAGTCAATGAGTAGTCGACAAATGAAAGAATTACGAATGACAGTGCAAGAAATGGGGCAGTTTCAAAGGATGCTCTAAGAAAGCATCCTTTGAAAAAAAACCCCCAGTTTTTCATAAAGGAAGAGTTTAAATGACAATAGAAAACCTCAATGCAAACCTTTGTTTGTCATTTGTATATAGGTGATTTACAATAATTACAGGACAAATGTTGATTTTTTAAAAATACATGGAATACTTGTGTGTGAAATAAATAGGACATTGGAGTGGGTTAACTAAGACTGCAACATCCCTCTCCTGGCTCTGGTGAAAGCCTCTTCATGGTGCATTCTATTCTCTGTCCTTTCTCTCCTTTCTGTTGTGAATCTCTGTCCTCATCTCTCTGCAGTTTTCTGGGAGGGAAATAATTGACTGGAACATTTGTCTCTATTTAGTCTTTTTTCCTCCTTCTGTTTGCATGTTCTACCCAGTCCTGCCTTTTCTATTTATACAGCAAACTTTCTGAAGCAAGAGATGTTCTCCTGTTCTGTCTGTACTGTCTCAAACCAGGGTGTCCTATCAACGCTGTCTGTTGGCACAACAATAATAGACTTGATAATTATTATTGGTCCATGCTATTAAAGTTACATCAGTGACATGAACGTGCAAAAACATCAAGCTGCTGGGACAAATATCTGCAAATTTCTTAGCAGATGTCATGTGTGTGTCAGAAGCTGAGGCAAGGAGCTAAACAAGTACAAATCTGTTTACAAAATGTTGAAAGCACTCAGAGAGGATGGAATTAGTTGGCACAGCACAAAAATGGAGGTATCACGGTGCTAGACACTTCCTTCACCTATCCTTGTTTTACATCAGGGGTCATACTCCATTACCTTTTGCTCCGAGTCAAATTTGATTAGGGACTAATCTGATTCCACATAATGAGAATACTAGTTAGGATGCAAGCTTTAAATGTGGCTTTTAGTCCACAGTTTGTTAGGTTAATGAATTTAACAATTGAGATGATTTGTATTTCCATGGATGATTTGGCACAGAAGGCATTTGTAAAATGTGCAAAACGGGCTAAAAATGGCATTTCAAGAAGCACAAGTGAATAATTATGGCTGACACTGCAATTTGCATTTGTCCTTCAATGATAGATAGGTAGATAATATTTTTCAGATGTTTCTAAAAGAACCTTTAGAAAGAATGAAAGGAGGAAGAGTTTCTTGGACAGATAAAATGCAAGAAAGTACTTTGGTGCTACAGCTCCTACATTTACACACTCAAAGGAGTATGAAACATGCCATGCTTGGAACATCTGAAATCAGTACTTTTGTCCAGCCAGACATCAGCAGATGCAGATCAGATGCAAGACTTAACCCCCACTTGCCAAATCCCTCACTCCCAGCTCTTTCCTGTGGGAAGGTCTCGTGCGGGGCCCTCTCTGAACACGTATATCCATAGCCCCTCTTTCAGAACATGGGCTCCAATCAGTCCTTTAGCTTTTACAGCTAAAAAGCTAAAGCTGATACTGCTGAGCTTTCCTTCTTATTGCACAGAAGGTTTGTAGCTCAAGTATTCAACCAGCAAAGCAGGGGCCCAGGTGTCCTCATCACCCGCCTCTGCTGAGCACCCTGGTCACTAAACCACAGGTAGAGCAGCCCAGTGCTCCTGGGGGGTGGAGATAACAAGAAAGCTGATAACTACCCCTGGAAATGCAGAAGCCCTGGATTCTGGACCCTGCTTCCAGAAATACTGACATGTTTTATGCAGTCACTTGAGGCATGCTGTTAAACCAAAGCATTTAGGTCTCCCCAGAGTGGGTAGCTGGATGAGCTTCCAGAGCTGCAGTTTCAGACACAGGTACCTGAATTTTGCCCACTTCTTACACTGATGTTCAAAGCCTGTACTGAATTTGTCTTTTTCATTCCTACTCCAGGACCTGAGAGCCAATTGCTTGTCAGAAGCACTGAAGCACAGTGGTGGGAAGGCAAAGAAACTTGAGTAGCACTAGAAATCAATAATGACTTTTCTTATATTACAAGTTTGTTGCAGCACAAAGCTCTGCAATCAGATGCTGCACACATTATTGCTCTTTTTTATGAATTTGGAGGCATGGGGGATCTATTGGTGAACAGAGCACTGGGAGGTTTCATGCCAAGCCAGATATTCTGGGGGAAAGAAAGTTGTGTATCCCAGAGCACCACCAGGCACTTCTTGAAAGCATCAGCAACAGCATCAAAGACATCTGAACAACAACAACAAAAAAATCATTTACCATGGTTACACTGCATCTCAGGGCTCCCTCTGTTTTGTTTCCTTAGAGCTCTACTCCAAAGATCATCTTGCTGCCAGCATGTCACCAATTCTCGTGCTCCCCACAGCAGCTACAGGGAACATGAAATTTGGTTTTCCTCTCACTGAGTCGAAACCAAAATCTATAGGGAGAAGTGGTGGTGTCTCCAAACAGAATGGGTGACAAGTTCATAACAGCCTAAAGCCTGGAGGAGGAACAACCTTTTGGTGGAGAGACACCAGTTGATGCCTGGAGGAGCTGCAAAAGGTGATGAGACACTTCAAGTTTAGCTGGAAGGGACCCACAAGCACCTTGAAGTCAAACACTCATGACACAGCATATGCCACCCATGGCAACCTGCCTTCATTGAAACCCATTTGCCTTTCCAGTAGTTTAAAATACAATTTACAATTACACAAGATGTCAGGTCAGTTTTTGTGCTGCTCTGAGTGCCCTACTCTGCAAAGGTGAGAGGAGCTGCCCCCCCAGCCACCCCTCCTGGGTGCAATGTGGACTTGCTGGGTCCACGTGGAAGTACAGATAGAAGACTTCAAAGGGCTTTCAGTTCTGTCTCACAAAACCCACAAAAGCTCAAAATGATACTGCTCTGAACCATTGCTGTGTGGAAGTCAGGAGCATCACCACTCACTTTGCCCTCCTGCTGAGGCAATCTCCTCCTCTCAAGTGCACAGGCTGTGACACAGGATTCTCCTCAGGGCAGAGGT
>NW_020955643.1:585714-714527 GCF_003031625.1 Empidonax traillii
GACTTCAAAGGGCTTTCAGTTCTGTCTCACAAAACCCACAAAAGCTCAAAATGATACTGCTCTGAACCATTGCTGTGTGGAAGTCAGGAGCATCACCACTCACTTTGCCCTCCTGCTGAGGCAATCTCCTCCTCTCAAGTGCACAGGCTGTGACACAGGATTCTCCTCAGGGCAGAGGTTGCAGTGATTGCATTTCCCAGCTAAGGAGCATCTCAGAAAAGGTTGTACCAAGAAGAGCAAAACAAGGAGCAGCAATGCTTTTAGCCAAATATCAGTCATTTGATCATTCTTACTCCAGCTTATTCCAGCCTTATGTGAACATAAAACCACTAAGGTCCAGTGCTGGAACTTACTGAGCTATGAGTAGCAGACGTGGTCTGGGCCTATCACGTCTTTCCCACTGACAGCCCAAGATCTGTGATTTCTCAATAACCAGCTCAAGCACCTGACAAGTCGACAGGCATTTCATAAGCATGCATTTATTACAGGGCACATCCTAACTGACACAAATTCACTCAGCTGATTTCTGCCAGCCAAGGATGTTGCCTTGGAATGATGGCAGCAAGCCAGGCTGGAGAAACCTAACAAGAAATAAACAGTTGGTGGAAGTTCTGCTGTTACCTGGAAGTGCTTAAATTGAGTTTAATGGTGATTGCTTACAGCACACAGTGCAACACCAGTCATAAAATGGGAGAGTAAGTGAGCAGATGACAGGGAGAGAAAGGGATATGCACTTCCCTCTCCCAGAGTATGTCACAGAAACCACAGTGTTTATACTCCAAACTTCTTCCCTATGAGATACCTCCTTTCATTGATCTGATGATACCAGGATGCTTTCTGGTCCAGCATTTACAGAAATAAGCTGGCAACACCATACCAACAGTACCATTTAGGAGAATGTCTTTGGTTGAGTTAGCTTTGGACACATACACCTTCTGTTGAAAAGCACACCAGGGGATCTTCAACAAAAAGATCATCATTGCAACGAGCACAAAGCAGAAAGCAAGCCCTGTTGATTGCTGGATGCTGACCAATGCATTAGCAATCCCAACAACTATGTGTTTTACTTGGATATTCAAACATACCTAATTCCTGTATCCTCTTCACGGTTTGCTTAACACTGACCTTCCCATTTCAGCTACTTGTAATAACCACAAGTAATTCGCCAAAGGTAACAACAGTAACAAGTAGCAACTGCACTTAGGCTGAGCTCCCATATTGCCACAACAATATAACTGTATTAGCATCTGATGGCAGGGAAGATTTCAGGTTCCAGCACAGTGAGATAAATGTTACTAAATGTTAGACTACTGTGAAAGATTCAACAAAACATAATTACCATGATTATAGGCTATAAAAAGTAACATTACAAAAGAGCTCACTTAATACAAAGGAGAGGAGGAACAAAAAATAGATTTCTGTCTAGAGGTCCCTTTCACACAATTACAGAACATTTCAGCAGTCGATACAGAAAGCCAGGTGGTTGTATCCAGAGAAGCAGAGAGAATTGGTTTTTCATTAAACCAATGGTATCTGCTCACTTTCCCTCCCTCCACCTGCTTCTACCAGTTTTGTTCTGAGAGTTATTTTGATGGGCCATGACCAGCTTGTCACCTCACAAAGACATTAAGGCAACACATCTTTCACCTAAGGAGTTTCAAACAGCCCACAGTTAGACACAGAAGGAAAGAGATTTCAGAATGGTCCAAAGCAAACACAGAAGCTGTGGGAAGACCACATGAATATAAACTTTCTGCTGTGCATTATAGAGAAATATTCCTTCTTTTGGGAGGTACAGAGATGACTTTCATTAGATTTTCTGTAACCAGACCAGTGGACTGGTCCCTGCACACATCACATACAACAAAAAGGCTGTACAGAACAGTAATGAGCAGGTCTGTATTCAGTGACCCTTGGGATAATATTCATCCCAGAATATGCACATATAGGTCACTTGAGCATCTCTTCCTCTCCACACTGTAATCTATGTCAGGTCTATATTTCAGCTCTTGACTTATGAATGATTTTTGGGGGGACTTGGCATGAGCAAATGTTTACCAAAATCTCAAAGATTGCCAGCCATTCTTCTCCTGTTACAGTGCATTGATATTTTCTCTCTCAGTTCGGTGCAAAAGTAAGCATACAAAGGAATTTCTTACTAGCAATGAAGCTAGTTAAAACTATTTTAATGACAGATACAGCCACAATGCCTTTTTTTTTATTATTTTTTTTTAAAATGAGGCCCTCTTATAAATTACATTTTTCCTCACTGTTACAGCCCTGAGATGGAGGTAGCTCAGACTCTTCTTTGGTCAGAATTAAAAGCATGACCCAGGAATTCCTTACAAAGAAAAAAATGACT
Source organism: Empidonax traillii (assembly GCF_003031625.1). Lineage (NCBI taxonomy): Eukaryota > Metazoa > Chordata > Aves > Passeriformes > Tyrannidae > Empidonax > Empidonax traillii. The sequence continues at coordinate 588,077 of NW_020955643.1, forward strand.
GCTAAAATAATTTAAAGTTTTAACTAATGATTTTCTTGAATAACTTAGGTTCAGGTCACCTTATTCTTGTTCTGAGTAGCTTGTTATTTTTCTGCTGTGGGGAGACAGTTCTTAAATAGATCAATAGTGTTCTGTGCTGCCATTTTGAGAAAATGAAGCATGAAAAAAAGTTCTGAAAAACATTTTGAGGCCTCTTTTGTGCTTCAGAGAACTCAGATTTGTTTGTGTGCTGTAAGAGCATAGATCTGTTGTGCCATTCAGGGACTGAATGCGAGCAGTTTGAATTCAGTGCTGATCATTAAAGGAATACATGCAAAGGATGCGGTACTGTTGAAGGGAATAGATATGTGTCAGAAATGGAGTCTGTTTTCTGCATCAGGAGAGGCAGAGGAGAAGGATGGAGTACATTTAAGCTGCAGCTAGGACGTGTGAGTTCATTTGAACCTCTCCTCTTGCTGGAGCTTTGATGGAGTGAGGCCCAGAGTGATGCTCTCAGAAGCACTTGCCTGCATCTTTAGCCACCTAAATAATGTAGGGAATTTTAGTCATCATCATCAAAATATCACACTGTATTTACATGCACCGAATGCAACATTCCCATTAAATTCATGCCAGGTATTGAACAAAAGAGAAAAGCAGAAATGAAACCAGCATTTACTATCTTTGCCTACAGTAGTTCTCTAAGGGGTATTTACACAGCATGAGGAATGTCCCCAAACCAGCCTCATTAGTGGTCTCCCACCTCTTCTGTCTGCAATTTAAGGAAAGACTTCAATCATGACACGATCACAAAATGCTAAAGAACAGAAAGACAGGAGTTGTTCAGCAACCCACAGCATTTTCATTAATAGCCCTGGGAGTGATGCACATTCTTCCAGCAGCGCTTCAGGCAGACACGTGTATTGATCTCTGCAAGCTGCCTCCTTCAGAGAGGCTGCACAGCAGTCCTGGGAGCATCTCCTGGATGTCCTCGCCCCTTCTGTAAATAACTGCACTCCTAAGAGCAGAACATTCTGTTTTTACCCTCTTCCACCTTCAGACCCATCCAGAATTCGCTTTTTGTGTCTGTGCTGAAAAATCTAGTTACAGCAGCTTCCATATCACCTTCCCACTCTTCCTTCCAAACTGGCAAGCCACCAGAACCTCTTTTTTTTTTTTTTTTTTTTTTTAATTTTCTTTTTCCCCTAAATTATAGCCAGCAACAGGAAAAGAAGAGAGATGGCAATGAGTGCAACCTCTTTTTAAGCTTAATTATTTGTTGTTTTGCAACCCAGCCATAAGCATTAGGACAGGGACTAGCGGGAATCTTTAATAGGTATAGAGACATTTGAACTTCAGCTTTGCTTAGGATCATTTTACATGATTCGCCAATCACTAAACATGACTAATGATCAAATCAGACATAAATGTTTCCTGGTAAAAGTGATAAAAATCAATGAAAAAATTCATTAGAGTAATTTCAATTATTTTCCAAACTCAGTTCATAGGTGACAAATTATTACTTAAGCATATTGGGGGAGTATGTGCCCTTTATTTAAACAGCAATATAGATATCAATTAAAGGACAAATTAGTTATACCTTTTGACTTATGTGCAAGGAAGAGAATCGCTACACTATGAAAGAGTTTTTAACTAGTGGGTAGTTTGGCAATTAGGGAGCTGTCAGAGCTTGTTATGTTATCTTGCAGCAGTTGGTGTTCAAAATACTCCTTGCCACTCATGATCTGAGTGGGAAGTTGTTAATATGCAGCTAGAGTCTACCAGAGTTCAAAGGGTAGAATTTAATTATGATACTGTAAATTCTTAATTTTCAATTACTATGACACTAGGGATCTGCCCTTGAGAAAGGGCAGATAAAAGACATTTTGGCATTTACAAATGTATGAATAAATAGGAAGGCAAAGAGAAATAATATTTGCAGGATTGTTACATTTGCAAGTTCTGTGATTGCTTTTTTAATTTATTTTTGCTGTACTAGATTGCAAAACAGTCTTCCCGTGTCAACAGTTACAATGCATCATTTGCAGATATTATCTCACTCCAGGCAGTGGTTTCAAGGCCATCAGAAATAATACTTTGATCTGCAGTGCACTGTAAACCCACGCACAGCTGATGGTCACAAGAGTTATGTACAGCAAATAATTACCTATTCTAGGAAAACCCCTTATTTAGAATCAAACACCCAGCTGCCTTGCAGGTCTCCTTTGTTGCTGAAGTCACAAAACCACCTTGGGCAGTGTTATGCAAATATTTGGGAGGAAGCTTTTCTCTGTCTTCCAGTTTTATTGCCGTTCACCAGTGACCTCACCACCCAACTCAGCAGGGCAACCTCTACCTGGAGGCTATGGGCCACGTCGGAAATGATGGATTAAAGCATCCTCCTTCCTACCTGATGCTCCATTACTAACTGCAGTTAACTCCGCATACCTAAACCCAGCACACATGAAGACTTTTGTGTGGAAGACCATACCTTCATTAGGAGGGGTAAAAGGGATTATCTCAAAGTCAACATTAATGAGGAAAGCAGAAAAGCAGAGGAAGAAAGATGGCCTGGATAAAACAGTGAAGCTTAAAAGGCGAGAAACTTTTGCCCTGTGGCAGTGCCTTAGCCCTGTTTGAGGGGGAGAACACTGAACATGCAACCTTAGAACACTGAACATGCAACCTTTCCCAGGAGAGCATCACCCTGGCGCTACCCTGAAGGGCTCAGCCTGTCATACATCACCTACAAGAGTGCAAGTGGATTTTGTCAGCCTGCTTTTCTCTCTGCCATTTTCAGAAGTGCCAACACGACTCTTCAGGGCAGCACAGCTCAATACAGAAAATGCAAAAAGTACATACAACTCCCCCTGGTGCCTGTGGTGGGGTGAGAAGTGGTGCTGCCTGCCCTCACCCGCCCCCAGAGCTGCACACTGAGGAGCTCACTCACCCACCACCTTTCCCTGGAGCAGGGAGGTTTTCCACTTCTCCTGTCCTAGGAGTTGTCAGTGACAGTTCTGAAGCAATCCTTGGAGGAAGGATAACAAGCAAACCCCTCACATAAAAGGGAAATAGGAAACACTCCCTGACCCTAGGACATGGTTTTTATCACTGAGGAGCGTCAGTGACTTGCATTGCAGACTCGCAGTTGTCACTGTAGCCCAGCTGGTTACAGGGGGCTGGCAGGGGAGCACCCAGTGTGCTCCTTCCCTGCGGAAAATGTGAGCTGATACAGCTCCCCTTAAACCCTTTAAAGCTTTTAGAAGACGTTTATTACCTTGAGTTGCCACAAGGGCTGCAGACACTTACAGGGGTTCAGGTAATGGGGTGTGTTGTTACTACAGTTTACGAATTTACCTGTTTTAGTGGGAGTTTTGGGTTCCTGTTTTAGTGGGAGAACCACAGTTCACCTGCAGAACTCGACCTTCCAGACCTGCTGCAGGTCTGCACTCCTCATATTCATGCAGTTTTGAATACCAGAGCTGGTGGTTTCACAGCTCCACATAAAACTGAGCAAGATCAAACTCATGGAAAACTCAGTGTTCCTCTCCAAAACTGCAGTGATTTTATTTTATGATGACCTTTATGCCACGTTTCACAACTACTATCTGGGAGACTGCAGCAAAAATCATATTTGTGGGTGTTTCCCACCAAACCTACAAAATAAGAATGAATGCTACAAGACCAACTATCTAAAGAAATCTTTTTTTCAAGCTGAATAAATAACTGTAATTGAATCCCATGTAACAGACCGTCATTGGTGGGAGAAGGAATAAATAGTCGTAACCCAAAGTTTACGTAGCGTGAGACGCCCACAGTGGGAAACTGTGCCATTAAAGTATTTTTTCTGATGTCTTTTTAAAACATTTATAATTTATATAAAAACACCAGGCGGTACCTTTAAAGTTATTTAGCATGAAAGTCCAATAAAAAACTCCTTAGGTTTTAACAGCGTGATACAATAGCTCTCGCAGTATGTATAGTTAGCCAGCTCTTATTCAGTAGCGTGGGGAACAAAAGCACAGTACTTAGTGCTCTCTGTCAAATCAAGAAAAGTCATTTCACCACTTACAGTGATTTACATGCATGGCAAGTCAGTCCAAAATGCAGGTGCTTTTTGCAAGAACGGAGAGGAAGCACAAAAGGTCAGAAACATCATCACAAGCACTTAATACAAAGCAGTTTCATTAGGTTTCCACAGATACGTGATGCTGAAGGAAATCCCAACTGAAGCATGTCCTTCAAGTAACACACATGTAGCACTATCCTAATTTGCTCAGTTATTCAGCAGTGGGGATCATGTCAGCTTGTTAATTAGGCAATTAACATCTGAGACACCAACACAAAGAAGTAGGAAAATAAGCTATTTTCAAGGTGTAAGTGCACAGAAATAATTTATCTGGGGCTTTGACTAGTCCTTTGTTTAGTTTCTTGGGGTTTTCTTTGTTTTTCTTTTTTTTTTTTTTTTTTTTTTCCCCCCAGAATGAAATATAAAACTAAGGCAAAACCTCTAGTCTCAGGTGCCACTGTATAATCTCTCACTCCAAATCAGTGAGAGTCTGCAGATACAGCCATGGGCAGATTGCATCTCCGTGCCTGTGATTAGTGATTTGAGGAGGTAAGAAGAACAAAGAAAAGAAAAATAGAAACAAAACTCTTTTGATGTAGAGCAGCTGCTTTTCCATGCTCTGGGCGACTCCATCCCACGGCTCTAACTTTGACACGGACCAGCTTTGGAAAGGCACACAGTAAAAAGGAATCATGATTACATCATCATCCACAGTGTGAGCAAATGCACCTTTCAATATTTGTTCTATTACCAGCCAAGATTGGTGGCAACAGCACCAACAAATTCTCAGCCATTTTCCCCTGTTCTAATGTGCATGTGGTGCAAGACCTGCATCTCCCAGGGGTCAGGGAGGGGACATTTTGCAGTGACAACCTGTTGAAAACTGCACTGGGACATGGGGAAGAATGGCATCCTACTGATATAGGCTGAGCCAAGGCCCTGGCAGTGCCATGCACGCACAAACCTGTTTCACAATCAGTGGCTGCCAGGGACGCCACAACAATATTCTCATTGGTTTGATTTGTCCAGTGCTCAAAAAACAATTATACGGGGTAGAGTAAGAGGGGAGCTTCTTTTTTTAATTCAACTCCAACAGTGATTTTTTTCTAGACTCCCACAAGCACAATTTAAAAGTGTTTCAAGGTGGTTTGTCAATAGTCTGAGGTGTGAGTAGATTATTTGGTAGACTCCAACACTAATCCAGACAAGCATCCTGCACAGGCAGAGGAGAAACCCAATGGTTGTCAATAAACAACTGAGCCATTACCATCCCTTTAGTCAGCTTGATTAATGGGGAGGGCCTGAGAGAGTGTACAATGGTAGCTGCTTCTTGATAGGAAATTTACTACCACTATTTATACTCATTGTCAAAGAAAACAAAACAAAACAACAAAAAAAATTTACAGAATAAACCTTTAAGATGCAAGAACACAACTCTGCTTTGTGATCCTGGGGGGACAAAGGTTGGGTCTACTCCCAGATCAGAGCAGATGAAACATCTTCAGTCATCCTTGAGCATCAAACTCCTGCCCTGGTGCCTGTGTCATTGGCTTAGCACTGCCAGCTGTTTGCAAGTTCCTACCAGTAGATAGATCCAATGAGAGCAATTTGCCCAACTGCAGTTTGAAGTTCCTCAAAGCAAACTGGTCTCAGGACCTTCCTGCTGGAGGACAGCAACCTGAGCAGGAGGGTTCACAGCTCACCCATGGGAATAACCCTTCAAGTACAAGAAAGCAAGTGCAGGATATACACGTGAGGTACACGCAGTGAACTGGTGTCAGATGACAGGGAGTTGGCCAGAACTGCTTTTCTAGTGTTTGTGCAGCACTTGTGCTGACTCAGGCACTGTGAAAAAAGGTAAGTAATGACTCTGTAAGTGAATGTGTCCAAAGAACAAATAGTTTGTTTCACTTTTCATCCATGTTGCACCCCTACTTCTCTTTAGAGGTAACAGCTGAGGGGCCAAGTACATTATTCTGTAAATACACCAAAATGGAAATGTTTGTCTGTAATGGAATAGTTGATCACCTACGCCAGCTTCCCCATTGATCTGCATTCCATGCAGCCTCGGGAGCACTGCAAGGGCTGTAAATCAGTGAAGAATAGCATCCTTCGAGTCTAAATCTCCTGGGCCATTCAGAAGTCATGTTAATATGTTGCTGGAGCTGTTAAGGTACACGGAGCCACTGTCAGTCGGAGCCGCTCCAATCAATGGCATTGAAGGAGCGCCCTGGGCTTGGCTCCCGTATCGACCACGTTAAAGGCTGATAAACAATTACAGCTATCAGCCCACTATCATTGCCACTAAACGAAAGATTCCCATGCCTTTAAGGATGCATTTTTTTTATTGTTGAGTGTAACTTTGTTCAAACCACCGGGCCTTATAAAAATCTGTTTTCCCACTTCCCTAGGTGGTAAAACAGCAGGATCTGGAGGACAAGCATCCTTTAAGCCAATAAACTGAAGATGCGCTCAGAAAAATGACTATAAAAACAGGCCTCGTCAAGTGGCAAATTTTCTTCTTCTCAGTATCTTTAATACCTTTGAGCTGGATGCCAGGTTGATTTTTTCAGTAGGATGGACACTACTGCGAGCTCATGCCTGGGGCAAGCCTGGCGACAGGGGGACAAAAACACAGCTCCAGGGACTCAGGAAAATGCATCCTGAGGCGATTTGACAAAGGTAGAACTGGAGGTGAAACCAGTCCTCTTCCATGGATATGCTTGATACTCAACTCTGCCAGAGTAGAACACGTTTCCAAGTTTTTCTAAATGAAATAAATACAATTCCAAGTTCCAGTCATTGAAAACTTGTGCTTGATTTTCTCACAGACACACTTTCCATGCTAATTTACACCCTGGACCACCTAGGAATTTCCACACCTTACCAAAAGGCAGATGAAATCCACTTCAGTATAGAGATGCAAAAATCAATGTTGATCTGTGCCTCTGTAGGCTTTGTATTGACATACATGAGAGAAGAGAAAGGAATTTTCTCCTACTTTTTCCTTTAGGCTGCATGAATTTTTGCATTTCACATCATAAATGATAGCTCTGCAAATCTGGCTTGCCCAGACCCAAAAAACAGTCCACCAACATCTTAACTCCTTAACAGGATTTCTGTACAGGACCTGCTCTTTCTGATTCCCTGTGCTGATGTTCAGCTGTGCACGCTGGATGTATCTTCCAGACACTCCAGTTATGAGATGCATTTTCCACCACGTCTTTTGAGATGGAGATAAAACTGGAGAAAAATGGCTTCCTCCATTAGTGGAAAAAAACCACCAAATACCAAAAAAAAAATCCATAAAATTAGCAGCTAGAGGAGCAAACCAAACAAAGGGACCAGCAGAAGCACTTGAGGTAATAAATCTAGAAATAAAAATGGGTGCCATTGTCCTCCAGACAGCTCTCCTACCCCATGCAGCCAATTATGGGTGTGTTCAAATCCTGTCCCTGGTTTAATTTCTGCAAGGCTATACTGTAAAACACTTTAAACTAAATCCACTGAATCTCTTCCCTTTCTGAGCCAAGAATGGGGCAGCCAGGACCCTTTTAATACTTTGTTTTATGAAGTCAATGATGAGCACAACCTAAATTTGCCTTTTGACTAAATTTCCAATCAGGCCAAAATAAAGAAAACTCTGCTTTCCAATGGCTCTGCCTATTATGTTAGAGATCTTTGTGGTGATTCCCATGCCAAAAAAACCTCAAAAACCTGTAAGCATTTTCCTGAGAGGTTTTAAAGCAAGCACTTCTCCATCAGTAATTACTTGCATGTGATTAATTGGAGCTGCCATGGTAGGGGTGGGGGAGAAGATTTGAGATTTTCAAAATGTGAGATCCCTTTCCATAGTTAATAATAAAGACTGAATAAAGAAATAGGCTTTAGGCCTCTTACACTCCTGCATTTAGAAGTAGCCACCTAACATGTGTATTTGCCCATCGGGGGGTGAGCACTGTGTGGGAGCCTTATGCACAAATCTTATTAAATAACCTGTGGGATATACACAAAAAGCCTGTGCACCTCGTTCAATAAACTAGCATGAACATTTATTTACCACTTTCATTTTCTGTGTCAATCAGGTTTGGGGAAGGAAAAGGGGAAAAAAAAAAAAAAAAAGTAAAAATTGTTGGTATTCGAAAATGCCTCAGTACAGGAAAACATTGAACTATGGGATTGTTTTATCCAGCATCTTTACACACAGGTTTTTATAAGATTTGTTAGCTAATCTGTTTACAAAGCATTAAGGGTCTGTCTCATATGAATCAAATTCAAAGGTTGACAAAAAAAGGTCCCAAATCCCTCCATACTGCAGTGTAGAAACCAACAAACAGAAGGCAGCACTAACCCAAATAAAAACAATTCCTGAACCGTTTTGGAAGGCAGACTGATTTTCAGAAACTCGTTAAAACAATTCCCAATTAGGCATAAAATAGAAGATTCAAGATTCATTTTCTAAGGAAAGAAGGAGAGTCTCCATCCTCACGGCTGACTGATGCTGTGATTTGCAGAGCTTTAAAAATAAAACTCTGCACCGCTCTGCCTCACCCCTGTTTTAAAATATTGCTTTCCAAAGCAATCAAGATGCCTCCTGGAAGAGCCAAATCAAACTACATCTTGTCCTTGAGGATATTAGCTGAGAAACGATTTTTTTTCAAGCTCCACTGTAAGGCATACATTGATCTGATGACAGCTTTTGAATCTTTAGATAGAGTTGAACTTTGGCCTTTTCTTCATAATGCCAGCATGCCTGTCTCCATGAAAGCCCTCAGAGCCACAGTTCCTTTGGCCAAACACAGGGAAATAAACTAAGAATAATTCTTTTGCCATTTCATTTCCCTATTCCCACTTCTCATGGAAGTTTTGGGGCCTGCTCCCAGTTTCTTTCCCTGCCATGCTGTAAGCTAGCACATGATTTTAAGGAAAGAGACGATTGTAATTGAGCTTACTGGGTTTTTTCAAGTTGCTGGATTTTTAGAGGTTTGGGTTTTCTTAAGGGAATGAAGAAGTTTTTTCTTTCTTTATGTTTTCTTATCCTAAGGCAATTGCCACAATTTTCCTGATGTTTAAGGCTGGGCACGTGAGCTGGTTCAAAACTTCATGCAGAAGTTTGGAGAATGTATTTTCTAATAAAAATTGTTTTTACTTCCAAGATAGCAAAGGGTGGGATACTTATGAAAAGAAAAAAAACATCATTTAAGGGTTGAACACAGAAACGTCCTCCAGCCACCTGTAAGAACCAAGCCTGCTGTGAGTACCCCACTCTCTTCCATAAAGTTTATGTCCTGCAAGTGAGAACTTCTCTGCAGCTTTCTCACGGCTCCCAGCAGCTTCTACCAGCTGAGGTTTCTGAATCTACTGAAAATTAACAAGGTCTTAAAAATAATAATTCACCACTGGGAAATCAGTTGGATGCCAGCAAGAAGACAAGATAAAATAACTCTTAAGTATGTAGATGATTCCCAAGGAATAGAAAATTTCAGTGCTCAGCCTCTCCATCAAAGCCTGCTGAAGTCAATTAGAAGACTTCACTTTGGCTGAGGTTTATAACTTGGGATGTGGGGAAGGCTCAAAGAAAATTGCTAAGTTGGCTGAAACCCGCTTTTTTCTCCCATTCCTCATCGCCTTTGTAGTCAGGTACAAAAATCAAAGAGATCTATGCTAAGAAAACTAAAAATGCAGCCTAGAAGAAGGTGCTTCTTCAATCTTGCACCTCTCAGGCAGATTCCACAGGACTTCACCAGTGAAATCCAGAAGGATATGTGTGGAATCCATACAGCACTGAGCAGCTGAAGCAAAAGAATATCTGTGGCACGATTTCTCTTAAATACATCTCACATCTGTCAAAGCACACTGCAATCAATACTTTTATGACTGTAGCTGCAAGTTGCTGAAGAAACACAGCAGATATCTTTTAAACTGATATGAGTGAGATATAATGGGATATCGGAATTAACGTTAGCTCAGTCAAGCATGACAGCTCGGTGTAATGACTAAGTGTCAGCTACTTTGAAAGTTTACATCTCTTTTAATTACCTCAATTACCCAACTGACTGGTTTTCAGCTCGTGTGGCTCCTGGAGGCTACGAATGAAGAGCAAACTGCAACGTGCACACACGTCAGCAAAGTTTTCCACTGAATTGTAAGGATCAGATGCTGATCCTTATCCAGCTGCTGTCCTCTGCTAAGAAGCTCACTGTAGAAAATGTTACCACTGCTCAGGGTGGGGAGATACGTCCTGGTTTTGTTCTTTCAATATAACAGCTTTTCCTGGCAGTGGCAGTTGTGGAAACTCCACAGATCAAGGACTTTTCTCACTTCAAGGCCTCTTCTGTATCCCACCAAATTCAGGGTGGTTGAAAGTCTGCTTGTTTTATTTCTAATTAAGGCTTCCCTCTTTTGTCTCCAGGCTAATACAGCTCTTCAAACCAAGTCCTGTGGGTTACACACTATGCACAAGAACTACTTTTTCCCCTTGTGTGCATGGACAGGCTGGAAACACAACCCTAACTTTTAATGAGTTCTGTTTCCAGCAAAGCCACCTTTCACTTTGTCATCTCAAAACACCCAAAAGCAGTACTTGTCTGTAAGGGAGTACCAGGTAAGCACACACCTACACAAAACTGACCCTTAATTGGTCAGTCCAGACCTGTGTAAGGCAAACAGGGACCACTGGGACTCTGAGTGCTGATTCCAGGGAGGACTGTGGGAAACCTCTGCATAGCGAGTGCTGAATTAGACCTTTTCTGAGAGGTAGCATTTTGCAGCAGGATTCAGTCAGGGAACTAGATTCTTCACCACTTCTGCTCTCCATAAACGTGCTTTTGCTCTCCTAGCCTTCACCCCCCCATCCTCTGCTGGATTGCATTCCCGCTGTACTCCCCCTTTTTGTACTCCCCATTTTTGAAGCAAGTCCTGCAAAAGCTATGAGGAGCTGTTTTCATAATGAGGGTAATTATCATTGCATTTTAATGTACTGCAGTACAGAGCCATGGTTCAGCAGCTTGACTTTAGAGCAAGTGTTTCAAACAGAGAGCTTTAGATCTATCCTGAAACACATCTGTAACTAACCTTTGGTGCTGCATGCCAGAATTTTCTCCCACTAAGCACTAATAAGGTGTGCTCTGGCCTGCCTGCCACAAGTGGATGGGGCTCCTCTAATGAGTCTATAGCTACACAAAAAAAAGAAAAAAAAAAAAAAGGAAACAACTATCAAGTCACTTTGGCCTCATTTTATATATAGTACCAACTAATAACTCTAATTGTGACAGAACATTGCCTCCTAGAGATTGATATCCCAACATTAAAAAAAATAATCAAATCAGAGTGCAGCAAAGGACAGGGAAGCTCAGAGGAAAAAATAAGATTAGCTGCAGATAGGACCAACTATCAGAACCATAATAGTGTTATAAATCCCATTCCTTTAAATATATCTGACATAGTATACACATGAAGAAAGTAGCAGTAAAATACCAGATACAGGTTCATTATTTTCCTTGCCATACACTGCTTCTTGTATAGTTTTGTTAGAGTAGAAGGAAAGGGGAAGAGGTTGTTTAGGGCATGGTGAAGGAGCATTCACTCATCTTTTTACAATGAGAAAAGTGCCTATTTTGGATGTGCACAAGGAGGCTCTCACAGGAGAGATGAAACCACTGACAGCAGCCCTCAGGTATTATGGCAGCTGTTCCAAAGCCTCTGAGCAGAGCCAAGCCATGAAAATCCTTCTCCAGCCTGTCAGGGCTGAGCCTTGTTAGCAAGTTGGCCAGGCAGAGGAGGTAAAGCTCAGTTCTCCCAAAAAGTCAGTTTAAAAGGCCTGTTTAGCTGGTCAGTAATAGAATAGAGATCGGTAGCCTTGCCCTGGGAGGCAGGAGCAGAGGTAGCCAGGATAACTAAGGTTGTGTGAGTACATGATGCTCTCTGGGTCTCAGTTAAGAGCAGAAGTTGAGCAAGACACGGCAGGAGACTCAAGAAGGTAATGCTGTTAATGGAACACTGTAAATAAATCCCAGGAGAGCTCTCCTCTGCAACACCCAGGCTCTGTGTGAAGTGAGTTGCTTGTGCTGTGCTGGCCTGACCCCTCCAGCAATCCTGTTATTAGGCAGGGGAAACACTGGCCATGTCACGGCACCTCCTGCTCAGGTCTGTGCTTTTGCTGAGAAGCAGCTTTTGTGCATAAATAAGTAAGTACAGGCAATCTGGGGTGGAATAGCCACAAGTGAGATACAACTTCAAAGCAAAGCCTGTGAAAAACCCAAACTGGAAGCAGCTAAACAGTTCAGAGTTAGTGGGGGCAGAGAATGGAGCAGGGGAGAGAAAGGAGCACAAGGCATAGATTGTGAGGCCTGGGGTCAGTTGGAGGAGAATGGATAAGAAATCTCCTTTATTCCAGCTCTCACCTATTGTGATTTCCCCTGCAGGGGAAAAAGAAAAAAAAAAAAAAAAACAGCTTTCCAAGAAACCAATGATGCAAGCTGAATTTTATGTTGGCTACAAAACGACCCTCTCATCAACCCTTCCTCTGAGAATCGCCATCAGGTTCTTCCTGTACAATGTCACATCTCTCCCAAACCAGAAAGTCTCTTCCTTTATGAAAATCAGTGTTCAGTGGCATTTTCCAAAGCATGAACCTGGCAGCTTCCTTTGTTTCCCACAGGAACCCCAACCTCACCCCAATCAATCACTTTCCTAGGAAAGCCTTCCAGTTTCCCCATCTCTCAAGCCACCTCGAGCTGACTGCTGTGAAGGAGGCGTGGGTACAACAGGCTTGTGAAAAAAGGGACTATACAACTCGGAAATGCTAAGCATTATTAATGCATTAGAGAGCTAACACAGTAGCTGTTCTTGCTGTCAAACACTTTAGTAATACACTAATCTCACCATCCACGTAATCCCGAGCATCTCCCCAGAGAAGCTGAGATTACTGCCTCGGCCATAGCAAGGTAAATGTTGCTTTTCTCATTATGATTCTACCCACAACTTCTAGCACTGCCTGATTAAAATAACTTGGTCCTGACTTTCACAGTATTTTGAAGGTGACAACATTTTTAGACATGACATCCTTCTCCAACAGAGAGTGCAGTTACAGGAGCCTTTAATGGCTTTTGCAAAGCAGTAACTCTGCAACTTGGGAAAAAAAAAAAAAAAAAAAAAAAAAGGCAAAAGAACCCCTAAATGTGAAAAGGCTGTTTTTATTAGGATCCTCTTTTTCATTAACATTTGTATTTTAGAGCTGAATATCATTCTGTGGATACTGATGGTAGAGAACTGGGTACTATGGCACTGAAAGCTTATTTTTCTAGTGATTTCTTTTGCAGTAAATACCCTTAATTTACTTTAGGATTAAAAAAAAACAGCAAGCAAGCAAACAAACAAAAACAAAGAGAAAAGATAAAAAGGACATTATGATGTATTCTTTTTTCCCCATGCTCAGGTATAAGATGTATCTGGCAAGGATAATTTGTCAGTAGTTAGAGGCAGAATAAACTCCATCAGAAACCTGCATGTTTCTTCTTGACCGTGTTGGGGAATTCTACCAAGAATCTTTGGATTCCTATCCAAAAGCAGACTTGTGGAGATCAGAAAGAACCGTTTGTTTGGAAGTTTCACTTCCAGCAAAGCTGCTCTTTGTGCAGCCCGTGTGGGGACACTCTCGAGCAGAGCCACCAACGCTGACAAAGCTCCCCCATGGCCTCTCTGCACCTCCCTCAGCTTTCCTGCTATGATTTTATTTTGTTAAGCCAGATCAAAGTTTTGAATCTCCTCACAAGTCATAAAAGCATACACACAATCACAATAAAAGTACTCACCAGCTATCTTGGAAACGGTAGGCATCCATCTCAAGGAGTTATTTTTCCTCACGCCGGTAAAACTTTCTTCTAAAGTAGCCTGGGAGCATAATTTACAAAAAAAATTCTGATTCAATTCCCTTTAGCTCCAGGTTTGTCCTTGACTCTTCAGGCAAGATTTTCTTCTAGTAATTTTACAATTCCAAATCACCAGCCCTTCTTCCAGAGCTCCTCAAGTGCAACCCTTCTTTAGGTAAGAATCCTTCACAGGTGAATTTAAGTGTCTCAAATGGCAGCAAACAAGCTACAAAAGAGCATTCTACCACCCACTTGATTTCACTTAAGTAAGGACAACAGAATGTCTCTTTTTTCCTTTTCTGTCTCTCTTTTTTTTTTTTTTTTAAGTTAATGTGGTATTTGCAGATATCAATTTTATTTAGAACTGCTCTATGGCTTATTTCTATAAGCATTTGTTCAATAAAGGCATCTTCCTGCAGTCCCAAGATTACTATTTGCCTCCCCAACATTGCAGCTCAAATATTTTTTGACAGAAATAGTTGCAGCTGAACTTATGTTTTTGACAGAAATCTATCAGGAATATCAGCACATCAAAGATCTCCACCTGAATTCAGTGAAATCATCACTTTTTTCTTCTCTGCTTGTTATGAAAGTATTCCTTCAGAAGCATCTCTTAAGGAAACTTTTGCAGTGTTTTGTCTAAATTTTCATACAATTTGTAAGTACTTAATTGTAATGAAGTCTGGGGAGAGCAGTACCCACTCATCTCACATGAATTAGGCTGTTGGGAGCTACCAGATATTGCTGAGAGGAGACAGATGTGATGGTGAAGTAAGTTTATACTAGAAGGACCACAATTTCTTCCCACTCATCCCAAGCACTAACAGAGCACATCTGGGTGGAGTGTGGTCCCTGCTGAGAACAATGTGCACAATGGGCAGAAATTCCATTTTCCTGGTTCCCAGGGAGTTGGGAGTCTCTGGGGCCACAGAGCAACTGGGGGCAACTTCAGATGCTCTAATTGAAGTCAGGGCTGGAGCAGATGGGGTTTGTGTGTCTGAGACCCATAATCTGCTCCCTGGAACCCCTCCTCTGCACTGAGCAGATCTTGAACCTGGGCCAGCATACACTGAGCTCAGAAGGGTGCTTGAAGTAGCTTAATTAGGGAGAAGCTTTACAAAAGCTGCTCTCCTACAAAATAAATCATTTACTAGCATAAAGTATAGAAATAGCTCCATTGGTTTGGTTTTTACATTTCCATGTCCAGTGCACTCTGTAGAGCCCAGGATCTCTCTTATAGCTTCTTAAGGAAGAATGAAAACAATGGAAATTATTAAAAAACAGCCTGAAACACCAAAAATCCAGCTATTAAAAGTGCCTAATATGATATTCATGCTTTCATGTATCAGATGCGCCCAAACTGTTCTTGCCACATGCCTGCACTCATTACAATATGTAAAACTGGGAGTGATAGTCATGGTCTTAAGTCAAATTATCCCACATCAAAAATCAGTTTCTGCTCTTCTACCTCAATCTTGTCACGCTGCTGTGGCTCCAAAGTCGGCCACTTCCCTTAATGTAATTCTTATCTTTAATGCTTCCCTCCCTTCACCCTCCCTGCACTTAAAAAGTGCTTTGTACTGCAAAATGCGGCAAAGGATTTTCGGAGGAAGGGGGAAACCTCCCTGCAGTAATCTCTCCTCATATCCAGCTGCCAATTTGGAAACTCAAGGTGTCAAAAATCTCCCGAGTGGCGTTTTCCTCCCATATGTTTTTAAATGTTCCCTTCCCAAAGGTGACCCTTCTGAGCCACCACATCCCCGGCAGGAGCACACCACCTCCAAATGCATCTGCTTGGACTCGACACTTTAATTAGCAGGGAGGGGAGGGAACAGGCACCCGCCCTGCCAGCGGGGCTGAAGGCACAGTGGGGGACGAGACCGAAATCTGTGTTCAGGACTGACCCAGAACCTGTCTCACTTCACCTGCTGCAAAAAGAATGCACCAGGATTCCCCCCCAGACGCCTTGGGAATGCCAAGTGGCAGAAACAGAACTTCTCCAAGCTAATTACTGAAAGAGGGGGGCAAGTGAGTGAGTCACAGCAGTGGAAATCTCAGCAAACACTTGTCCTTTCACCATATTAAAACCTGCTATTTCCCTTGGGAAAAATCAAAACCATTTCCCTTCTTTTTACATTAATAAAAATCACTTCAGAAACAACAGCACGGGCTTACAGAAATGTGACTAAGTTTCAGATATGTGGCTTTTTTGGAAAGCTCTTCAAACATGCTAAATAATCTTCAGTCAATGTAATGCTTTGCACTTGATTTTTTGGTGTGAATTGTTTAAAGATAAGAGAGGCTTTTACAGCAACTTTCAGGTTCATTCCAGTCCTATTAAATCTCTTAAAAGTTCAGAGCCATGGCTATGCATTCAAGTGCTGCATTACTGAGAAATGCACATCAGCTGGAAAATCAAAGTGTTATCATATGGACATTTGGACATTATTTGGAAATTAGGATCAAGTAAAAATTTTCAACACATACAATAAATATTAGGGAAGGATATTATTGTAAATGAACTGTAGAGTTAAATAGCATTATCACAGTAGAAAAAAACATACTTATTACTATTCCAAGAAAGAACAAGTAGAATTTCAAGGCAGTGGGTAGGCTAAGATCCTTCCCATTGAATTCAATGGAAGAGCAAACTCAGACAACAAAATTATTACTTGGAAAAGCAGCTGGTTTCCTGCCTAGAGAGTAAAAAGATCCAGATCTCTGAGTGACCACGTCTCTGTGGAAATCCTTGGAAGTGTAGCTGCAGTCCTGTGCTTTCCCCTGCACACACAGGGAATCTGCATTGATAAAATCAGGAGTCTGTTTCAGTGCCAAAATTAAGTCAAGTGAGATTCATCAATGTGCAAATGGCTGCTCCTGCAGGAAAGGTGGGCTCTGCAGTTTTAGAGATTGCTTCAAAACTGTGGCCCTTTCCAGAGAACAAATTGTTAAGCACTTTGCTCAGGCACTGAAATGACTCACGAGCTTCCCCTCACGGTGGAAAGAATTTGGCACCTCCCGAAGGTGGTTCAGCCCATGGGAGATCAGGCTCCTAACTCAGGGCATTCAAACTGGGTGCCTCAATTTTTGCGTGGAAGTTTCTCATCCATAGGTTATTGCACTGCCCTAACAGGGTATGCCGGCCACTATTAAAAAACCCAGGAGTTTTCACCAAGGGCAGGTGAGGCCCAAAGGAGCGTTTTGATACACTTTTAGCTGCAGAAAAAGAACGAGCTACTAACCTAATAGGCATTGGATAATTACAGAGATCACATCAAGAAGCTCTGTCTTCTATCAAGCTGACTAATTATTTCTCTGGATAAGATAGATTTCTACTCAGAGGAAAAAAGTGAAGTTTTTCAGCAGAACTGTGGCAAGCCATCAAACCCCACAGCCTGCGAAGGTTTGCGATGAACCTGACACACAGTATCGAGGGGATTTCGGGTCTCACTGCGTGTCACATCAAGTCATTATTATTTTTTTTTTATTTTTTTTTATTGAAGCATTGCATTCCTGGGCTTGGGATGGCAGAAGTTGTGAGGAGGTCTCTGAGGTGCAGGTCTGGGTAAAACAGAGCATCAGGTCATGAGATATTTATCAAGTGATAATGTGAACGACCGAAAAAGACATGAGGTGGGGACAAAGGCTCCTCCAGCTGGGAAGTTATCGAACACTTGGAGCCTAGGAACAGATCACTCAGTGGCAGCTGGCTGCCCTAACTCCCTGAAAAATTAATCACTGCAGATAAATGCATAAAAAGACAATACCTCAATCTGTTTTCCACTGAAGGTGGTGGCAAAATTCCCATGTCTTGTTCCTCTCCACCCTCCAGCCTGTGCCATGAGGCCCAGATGTGCTCACAGCAGTCCTGTTGTTGTGATGGAATAACTGTGCTGGCACCAGCGGGTCTGTGAGTGGTGCCTGTGGGGAAAATCCACAGGACTCGTGTCCCACCACTCTGTACCTCCCCTTGCTTCCCCTGCACTGTGCAGAATAAGCTCCCAGGGTGTGAGCCTTTGCAGAGTCAAACTTTCAGGTCTGGCCAGTCCTGTGGTGCAAACAGGCAGCTGTCCTCGAGGAATTTGCTTCTATCCCTCCAGATACAGAACCTGATTTATGGTACATACACTGAAGGTGATGGAGTTGTAACTGCATAGAGAGTTTTACCATCAGCCTTTCCCGATCTTCAACAGGTATATTTTGAGCTCTAAGACTCTTGTAACACTGAAGGAACATTACTCACTCAGCTGCTATTGTTTAGAGTGGGCATTTCTAGAAACAAGAATTCCTTACACACAATTCATGATTTCAGAATGAGGACATGAGAAAAGCACCAGAGTAGACCTTGCAAATATGTCTTGGTTTAGAAACAGTCATTCTATGAATATTTTAATTGATAAAACCATACTGTAGAAATGTTCATAGAAAATTAACACAAGTGGAACACAGAATAGCCAAAGGAAATTAATTTACAAGTGTGATGGTATGAAAATTCCCAAGAGACACTGAGCAATTGAACTAACCCTAGTTATAAGAGCTCTCTCTGTGCTTTCAACATCAGCATTAGGCTTGGAAGAAAAATTCTTGTACCTGCAGCAGAAGAGCAGATGCATAAAGTGCTGATAATGAAGCCCAGTTAGACATCTCTCCACACTGGTAAAAGTACATCTTTCACTTGTGGCACAGCTGCCAGTCCTGGGGGAAACTGCAACAAATTCCCACTCCAGGATGAGTTCACATCACAAAGTACCTTTGCAGTCTAAATAGGACAATTCTACTTCTGTTATGAAAAGGAACATTTAGCAACGTGCAGCCACATCATTATGGGCAGCTGATACAACTCTGTGCTGGCATATCTGTGGTGCAGACTCACATTGACTGTGCCAGCTTTTTGGTTTAAAGGAAGATGATTGTAAAGACGACACCTGACAGAAGCAGAGGCACCCATGGGAAACAGCTCTGTGGAAAAGCAGGATGGGATGCTGCAGCTGATAGGGCTGTGCTGGAGATTTTCCTGCCTCCTGCCCTGATCTCTCCCTGGCCCCACCACTTCCCTTGCTCCAAACCCCATCATGCCAAACAAAAGTATATTCATAAGCAGGGAGGGTTTCTGAGGGTGCAGCCACGTTGGAAATGGAGCTGCCCAACAGCAGCAAGATGCTATTTGGAGGCATAAGTTATGTGGGTGCTTTTTCTTGAGGAAGAGTATTGTTAAGGAGATGAATACTGGTTTTTGTGCTAATAGGAGTAAAATAGGTTGAATTAAGTAAGCTTGAAAATAGCCACTACATTTGATTATCAGATAAAAATCTGATTTCAGTGGGGACAATTACATGTAGCAGTAGTACCCAGAACCGAGTGACGTCAGGAAGGCTTTGTCATTGGCTCAAAAAGCCAGGCTTTCTTCAGTGTGTACACAAGACCATAAACATTTCATAAAGGATTGCAACCAAATCCAAATAAATATATTTAATAGACCAATCTTCTCAAGATTGATTCTGAAGAAGCTCTGTAAAATGATACGTGCTTGTACATATAAAAGATAGTAAAAAAAGGACCCTTTTCCCTTCTGTTTTAAATTACTGAATACTCCAGACTAGTTCTTTTGATTTTAATCTAAAAGGCTGAATTTGCAGATTGCCTAAAGATAAATGAATATTCGTCATCTGTCCCACTAACATTTTTCTAAGATATTGCTTCTCCTTTTGGCAAAGCTGCTAAGATTTGCTTCTAGTTTTTATCTTCTGTTGTAAAACCGAATTTGTTTTGAATGACAAATAATTCATTACAGAATTCATTTTTTAACTTTTCTTGCCTGAGAGACAACTTTTCAGTGGTTTCAGGGCATTGTTCTAGCCAAAGTATCAAATCCACTCTTCTATTTATTCCACCATGCAGTTCTGTGTTTTGCTCTGGCAAGCTTCCAGCTGAATTAATTTGACATTCACTGATCAATCAAACTGTCTCATTACTACCTTCTGCCCGCCTTGTCATCATGGTCCACTGTTGACAAGAGTAAGAAATGAACATCCACTAGGTCACCTTCAGAAAATCTTTTATTTAATCGTAGTAGACCTACTGCTTAAGCCCTGAGGTTATCTGCAATGTTCCTGGGTGTCTCTCCCTTTCTTTTTAGGTGTGTGGTGAATAATTTTCCGTAGCTCACACCATTCACAAATGGAGGGACTCCAGCAGAGTTATTTCAACAGTGGCTTCAGTAATTATACTGAGGAGGATTGTTTTATTTCAAAAACCTCATGAGTGACAGGCCAAGTAGACCACTCAGAGAAAAGTATTCAGAAAGGGGCGCTGAGAAAAACTGACAAAACACTCAGTATGGTATTATTTATAGTCATTACACAGGAAAGCTGCTTTCCTTGTTATATAGTAAATTATTCCAATTAATTCCTACTTGTGAGTGCCAAGTGATATGGTACAATTTGCCAGAAAGACAATAGCATGGCTCACCAGAACAGGTACTCTGCCAGAGTTCTGCAATTTCTGTTTTTATTTTTCTGAATTGACACCTGCAGCAATGGTTGTGAACTTCTCGTGCAACTAAACCTACTGTGTCCTGTGCAGGAGTTAAAGCCTTTGGAAGGAGATATCTGCCCTTTTGAGGTTTTTTCTGAGTTGGTTTAAATTTCCCATGGGAAGACACACTTTTTAGACATTCTACAATATTTTGTCATGAAGATATTCTGGATCACATTTTACATGAATGATTAGTGCATTACCACACATTACTGGAAAGGGAACTGAAGTCCTTTATACTCTCCTGAGACCAATAAAGCATGGGTTTGGTTGTCTTTAGTTACATATATCCATGGATTCTGGCTTAGGAACATCCTAACATTCACTGGCACTTAGGATCACATAACACTGAACCTTATACACCATTAGCTTTCCAAGGCAGCTCAATTATACCAGGTTATGGATCTGATATTTCAGACTGGTTTTGTCTGGAAAACACCTTATATTCCTCAGGTTTATTGTAAAATTTTGGCTACTGTTTTGGAAAAGCAAATGATAGATTGATATGATCTGATAGATTGGATTAATTTATTTCAATGCATTGCATCTTATGTTATCCTGCTTTTCTTCTATTTCTCAGAATTTTTTAATGAGAAAGTAATTTCCATGTTGCATATAATTTCCATGTTGCATATAATGTCTTTTTCCTTAATAAACCTTTTGTCTGTGTTAGGTGTTGATTGGAGCTCTGTGTGTGTCCACATAGCAGCAAACGCATCTCACCAGTGCAGATATGCAAATTCTTAAATAATAATAATGACAACAATCACAAGCACTGCACAGAAACTCCACCACTGTCACAAACTTGGTGAGGATGCTTTTTGTATGAGAGAAGCTGTACAAAGAACGGGGGTGGATGTTTCAACAAGTCAAAGTCACAAGACTCCTTGGGACCAATTTACTATGTGCTTAGAAACCAAAGGGTATCATTAACTTTAAGAGGAAAGCTCACTTTGCAGTAAAACAGAAGCCATCAAACTGGAGATGGGAGAGTTAAAGGAGTTATTAAAAGGATGGGAAGTAGTTTGGCAGGAAGCCTCCTGCTTCACTCCCCAGATGCAAAGGGGAGTTGAACTACTGCCACTCCAGTCCCAGAGGAGAAGATGCTGACCTACAAAGCATTTATGGAAACGTATGGTTGGGTCTGCACAAGGTGCACCTGAAGTAGAAATAATAACCTGCAAAACTATGAGACTAGCAGAGACAAAGCTGAAAGCACAGGAAAAATTAGGCCAACGAAAGGTAGTGTTAAGATTTATAATAGCAATAGGAACATTATTAATTAAGTCCTGAATAAATGCATTTGGATCTCTCGTTATGTGCAAGTGGGAAAAAAATACATCTTTCTTGAAATTCAGGCTAATGCCTGATGCAACAAATATTTTCTATGTTCCTGGATCTAAAAAAAAAAAAAAAATTGGTTAAAAGGAGGTATTTTGAGTAAAAAAAAAGAGATATTTTGTCTCACTTGAAATGAACAGTTTTGTATGTTTGGTTTTCTCCCTGATCACACAATCAAGCGCAACCTGCCCTCATTTTTGCAAATCTATAAAAATTTTGTGCAAACTGTACCAAAATAAGCTGCTGAATCCATCATACTGCTGTGGGTCCATAGATGCATCTATCAATATGAACTTCACAGCCTGAGCAAGGGCTACCTGTGAAATCCTTTCTGCCACACTCGCTCCCACACCTCACCATTGACCACCACCATGTGTCCCTGTCAGACAACAGGGGAACCTCTAGCAAAAAGAACTAGCACAGTGTGGAATAAACCCAAATCTCTACACCCCATTTTTAATAACATTTAATGCCATTTTAAATCAGTTTGTGTAATTTTGGAGGCTTGCAGCTTTCCTGCGCAATTTCCTCTTGGCCAACTGATCAGGCCACTGCCAGAACAGAAAAAGCCTGTGAGAACATCAGTCCCACAGAACATGGAAATAAACTTATGAACCACTTGCTAAAAAGATCAAAGAAAAGGGGTCATGGAAAACTTAAAATAAGCTTACACGTTAGAGAGAAGAGAGCTTGAGTATGTTAACAAAGTGTTACATTATTTTCATGGCGCTATTCTGAAAACAGGCTGCAGCTTAGAGAAGCAGGGACTCTCATTTCATTTTTAAGCTTCTATTGGTTTGGATGACTTTCACTGTTACATCTCCTGATTTTGAGCCATGGGATAGGCGTGTATGTAGCACAACAGAGAAAGGAAAGCAAGACAGAGATTTTACTTTGAAAAACGACTCAGGACCTTGCTCTGATGCAACTGCATAGAAAAGTGCAGAGAACTTTGATGCTCTGAAAAGACACCCCATTTCCAAATAAGAAAGTCATGATCTCTATGTAACTCATGAGAAATTCCTGATTTGCTACAAGGAGCCTTTAATCAGTGGCACAAAGTGGTGCACTTCCATGGAACGTTACAATTACATAGAAACATAAAATGCTTTGGGCTGGAAGGGAACTTAAAGATCCTCCAGTTCCAACCCCCAGTAGGCAGCCCTCATTTCCACAGTTTTTGTTGCATATTCTCTCAGCTGCTGCCACTCCTGTTAGGGGTTGCTGCGTGGTCTGCCAAAAGTGTTTCAAAGGTCTGCTTGCCCTAAGCAAAGAAAAGCCTCTCCAGCCCTGGATGACAGTCCAAGCCTCTGCCTTTCAGCCCTGCACCCTGAGCACCAAGCCCAAACTCATGAATTTTTACTCTTGCAAAAGTGCAAGAGTACAGTCATGTTTCTACTGGGTGCCAAGACAGATATTTGTTGACATCAAGGGAACGCTTGGATTTTGTTTCCTACAGTTAAAGCTACAATAAACCGAGAATCCTTTTATTTTCCTTCTTATTTACAGTACAGAGTTGCAAGACAGATGGTAAGAACCCATATAGCATATAGAACAGGGTAGCTTTAATTGGCATTTCTGTTAAAAGGATTACTGCTTGATAAAGGCTTGTATTTTCCCTTGCTGAAGGGAGGAAATTAGATCTTTGATGGAGGTTTAGGATTGTGACTGAGGAAGGTATATACATCATTCTTGGGATGGATGCTTTTTTTACAGCTGGTTGTGTAGCATTAGTTTATCAATTACATCTCAAAATGTGATTTACCTATCTGGGAAAAAAAATACATTGTTTTTATTGTCTCTAATGTTCAGTTCTCACAGTTCTTATTATTCCCAGTTGCAATAAAATAGTTCTGATGACAGAAGTTTCAATGTGTTCTGCAAAAGTTTTACTGCTGTCAGTATAGAGTCAGCACGCATCTCCTCTCCATCCCTCATTTTTTGTGATACTTCTTTCAGCATGCACTTATATTCATAATGATAAGAAGTGTTGGGGTTGTGTTTTTTTTGTTCCAACAGATCAATCTATGTAGCTTTAAAAATGCATATGTTTATATATAAAAAAATAACCAAGCAAGAAACTGCCAAGAGGACTGAATTTGTCTCACTGAAATTGAGGACAATCTGTCATCCAAAGCCCATACAGGAAAAATCCACAAAACATCCATTAGACGTACAAGAGGATGCAAAACAGATCCCAAACTGTTTCTGTCTCTGAAATCTCTCAGCAGCAACTGTTTGTGCACAAAGCTCACACAATGCCTGAAATCTTTCCATCATGGGATTCTAAGAGGGATTCAAATCTGATCCCAGTCCACCCTATTTCCTTCCCTTTGCTCACCAAACTCAAAATGCTGCTGTTATAACATCATCAATAAACAATCACACTTAGTGAAGGACACATTTTCTCACCCATCTACGTTAAACAGAAAGATAATTTTAGGGAATTTCCTCTGTTGCCCTTGGTTGGTGACAGCCCCATCTCCACAAAGGCTGACTCTTACCCTTCCTGCTGTGCTCGTGGTAATTTGCACCTTTATTTTATTTGCTTGTGGGAAACAATTGGGATGTGACTATTCTGAATGAGCTCAAAATACTAGAACTCAACATAGTGATGCCACAAGAACAACCACTTACCCTAAAGAGTGAGCAAGGTCTTATTCTTAGCAGTGACAAATCCAAATGGCAACAGTAACATCTTGGCACAGTCAAGCATCAGTAATTGTGGCCATTTCAGTAACCTTTGAAGTGTAAGACTTTCTATCTGGGAACCATTTCTTACTGTCTTCCCTATTTTCTCCTCCTTTAGTTGCTTACTGTTCAAGTGTTGGTAAATGAAGTCCTTGATACAGCAAAGGTTGTAAGCATGTGATTAACATTAAAATGGCCTGTCAGCAGTCTCCAAGTGGATTTCATCATGGGACTACTGAGGTGCTTAATGTTCAGCATGAATTAATTGCTCTGCCAGTTTAGAAGGTCTGTTTGCCATGTTGTGCCCATATTACCGCTGTAAGTTAAATTACCACAGTCTATAAAACACCTTGTAGTCCATTTCTTCTGGATGAAAGGAGCTATGCAGAATAAATTACAGTTTCCGAAACACAAACACCCACGTGAAATGATTATGGAAAAAAATATAGGAAAATGGTTGTGGATATGTTTCTGTTCTGCTTCAGTATCGCAAAATTCAATGTATTCTCTTTGTATCAGATCTTCATAATTTTCAAGTTTCACAATCACCAATTACATGTAAAATGTCAAACTAACAGGGAAACAAAGCATCAGGGGTATCATTTGTCTATCAAAAAGCCATATCTATTCATAACTAAATGTAAAATACAGCTCAGATACTGTATGTCAGAAATCAAGGTAAAAAAATTTCAAATAAGCATATCCCCACTCTGTGAGAAACCTGATTCAGACTAATTTTAGCACATGTTATTAGAAGAAAGAGACAGAGCAAATATGTGTATGCTAATATGGTCTTCAATCCCACATTTCAAGGGGCATAAAAGCATGTCAAGCTCTTCCATCTTCTTTGGCTGGCCTACAAGGAAATCGCATTAGTAAGTGGCATAAAATCATTCCATTTTGAGCAGTAACCTGACCCCTTGTTTTCAGTTGTGTCAGAACTGAGAGCTCGAAGGTACAATGGGAAAAGATGGCACCCCAGAGACAGATAGATCACACATTTTTTCTATCAATCACACAGTCTTTGTGCTCAGGTGGACTGAGCTCAAGAACGTGGCTCGAATTAGACTTCCTGTCATAACCTGAGCTTCAGTGCTTGATACAGCAACTACCCTTTCATGCAAGAATTAAGAATTTTTCACTGATGTGGTGAATGCAACACATTGTTCTTCGGATCACCCAAAATGGCTTAGAATTGAGCAGAAAAATATGTACCCGAGTCAGACCACAACAGTGGGATCGTCACTTGCCTCTCAAAGCACAATCCATGGGTAGAGTCCAATTACAAAATCAACAATTAAAATGTGGCTGCTAAAGGGTGATAAATGAAGAGTTATGGGCGAAGGGAAGATATTTGTGGCTGATATTTGTAAAAAACATGGAGAGTTACTGCAGTAGAAAGACACACACAGGTTCTTCTTGATGGCTGGGGCTGCAAAGAGGATGAAACTCAAACACCAGCAGCTGTGGGTTGGTTTGGGAATTGAGATGAAGATTCTGGTAAAATAGAGAGATGAATCTGTGAGAAGATATTTAAACCTTTATCTGCTGAGAAGTGTCATAGACAGCTACCAGATATTCAGGTTTTTGAGCTGTACTGTCTGATCCATTTCCCTGAGCATTAAACCGCACAGAGATAGAATGAGAAAACATTTGTGCCTGTCGTGTCTCACGATGGGTAGGTGGGAATTTGTCATTAATTTCTCCTTTTGATTATATATAATAAAGAGTATATATATGTGTAATATTTAGATAGATACATAAAAGTCTTTGCACCTGGTCCGTGGGAGCATTGCAAACTTGTAAATATCATTTAGTGATATTTAACAAACCAGCCAGGGTTTGACAAAAATAAACAGCACCAGCGCGAAAGAAAGCAAGCATTTTCATTAAACAACATCTTATGAAATGAGTTATATTTAACTTCCTTAAAGCAGCAAAAACTCCAGTGCCTTGGCACACAAACTGTGGTATTTCTCTTGGCACGCTCTATAGGTTACGTCTCGTGAAAGAGAGAAAACTTTGGTTCTCGAAGAATTATGATTTAGCACGAATTGAATTTTTTAATATATAATTATATGTATAACATATAAACACAAATATAGGTTTTTTTATTATATAAATATATATTTAAAAACTTCAAAATACACATACACACATTTCAAATGTGCACATCTACAAGCTCATATGTGGATAAGCTTGACTTTCAAGCCTGTTCCCTAGCTACCACAGAAAAGGAATTCTGCTGTATTTTCAAAGCTGGGCCTCCTATCACAAGCTTTTCCCTTGGAGTCTTGTAACAGAAAAGCAATTTCAAAGCGCTGGTACGAGGTTTTCAGTCTTCAGATGGGGAAAATCAGCATAACTTTGTATTCAATACAATATGGAAAGCCACAAACAGGCTGGTCCAATATATTTAAAGCCTTAAAAACTGGCTTTACCACAGACCAATTCATGCAGGGTGAAATCTGTGAAACTCTGAAGATTCCATGGATATTGAGTTGGACAGGGCTCTGGTGTCACCAGTATTGTTACTGGTGATAAGTAACAACTTAGAAGTGCTGCTGACTTAGCTGGTAACTAAACCCACATATGCCACAAATGCATTCTGATGCATTCTGAGCATTCTGATGTATTAACCGACCCATTCAATTATATTATAAATGTATATATATATATATCTCACATATGTCAAGGCAAGCATCCTCAGCAAAGTAAAACAGAGACAAAAGCCATGACCATCTTCATCAAGACCAAGTCAAACAGCAAGAAGGTAAAGTGGTCAAACTAAGAAGCCAGTTTCTGTTTGCAGGCATCTCCCAAGCGTCCTGCTCAGCTTCAGAGGCAATAACCCCTCATCTGAAGTAATCCCTTCTCTATTCCCTGTCCTATTTCCACTGTCAGTCTAGAGATTTAGGAATTTAGATTCAATTCCTGGGTTAGAAAACTCCCATTCCATGCAGACTCTGGGCTGAAAGGTAAGTTAAACTTCCCTTAAGTTTTTCTCTCTAGAACTGCAACGTTATTGTCATTATGCTAATGAAGTCCACTCAGGTTATGTGAATGCTCTCCTATTTTTTTCATTAAAAAAAAATATAACAAAGAAGTAAATTTCTGCAGTGCTTGACTGACAGCTGTCAAGTAACACACAGGGCAATTCAGCCACCAGGAATTGCTGCTATTTATCTCAGTACCACAAAAACCTATTGGAAAAGGTGCTGTTTGTGAAAGGATCTTCTGAAGCAAGAGCTTGGCAAAAAATTATTTTTGTCATTTCATTTGCTCTCCCCTCGTTTCCACAGGCAAGTTAAAGTTAGAAAGGCTATGCTGTTCTTTTATGTAAAGAAAATCTAATACCACTGTGGAGTATTGGCTGATTTCCTTGAGCCAAACCTTCAAGCTAAGCAGTCCTTACCAGAGTTTTACACACAAACACTAACTATGCTATGCAATATTCTTGTTACTCTTTCTGGAAGTATTTAATAAGTTTGGATGCAGCTCAGTATCTGGCAAAAATCAGCATTTCACTGCAAATCACCTCACAGTAGTGAATAATTTGCCATAAAAAAAGCATTACATTTTTCTTCTTTGTGAATTATCCACAAGCAGATTATAATTTAGGCACGTGTATTTGTTGTGCACAGCTATTTACCACATAATTTCTGTAAATAATTAGTGCTCTTAATTTTATTTGTAAGCGATCAGATAGAAGCTCACGATATCAAAAGTTAGAGTGGAGCATGGGAAGCACATGCTCAGTGGGAGGTGGATAATGTTCACATCAGGGTTGTGTGAATCCTTGTTCTCTTTTGCAAATTAAATAACTGTCTTTTCCCAGAATCCAAACACAGTCCGACACACTTTGCCGTTTCCAGAACTGCTCTCTGTTCTTTCTGGGCACCAGAAAGGGTGGCAGCATTTGGTCACAGTCCTCATCTGTGATCTCAGGCAAGTCTGTCAGGAAATCCCTTTGCCTTGTTTAGGTTCCTAATTATATTTAAAGACTTGAGCCTTAGGGCACATCTATATTAGAGATAATATCCAATGCATTGATCCCCACGCTGAGGACAAGCAGCTGAGTTAACTCTGCTCTCAGTGCCTGCTGACACGGCCAGGCAGCTCCTGGGCCTGAGCCAGCTCCCTGTGCTGGATGGGGGAATTGGGAATGTTTTCTCGCTCCCTGACTGTCCCCAAAAGTCAGGGAGGGGACAGGATTTCCTTCTGCACAAGGCAGCTGGAAGGATGAAGTAGTGGGGTGCCTGAACTGCAGCCCAATGGCAATCAAAGGATCAAAAATTCCACTACATTCTATTTTCTATTAAATCATCCCATTAAGCTGTTACAATTTCAGTTCTTTATTCGACTATGAAATAGATAAAATATGCACATGTATATAGATCTGTAAGCCAAAGCAATATTTCATTAGCAAAAGGATTGTAAAAAACCTCCTCAAAATTAGCACTTTAAAACATTAATCTAAATGAAATCTTTTATTAAATGGATCAGGATCTCAACCAGCCAAAGCACATGTAACACTACCTTCGTCAGTACAGGAATGCTGATTTACTTTCTGCTTCTTCCTAATGATTTGGAGCTGTCGAACGTGACACTCCCACACTCTGCTTGTCAAAAGCTCTGATCCAGAAAACATTTGGAGGGTGGAAAGTAGAGAGAGGACTCCCAGCATTGCTGGGGATCTGCCAAAGCAAGTAGTAGTGGTGTGCAGCTGGGAAGACTATGCTTAAAAGATTTAGCATTTGTTAGTTGCCTTTCAGACTTCTAAGAAATGAATAGTGTAAAGTTATTTTCGGCAAATGCAGCCTAATGATGCCACATGAAGTTGGTACCACAGTCTCAGACATAAAATCTTAAATGAGCTAGAAGAAAAACATGGCATTACTTATTTGTTCAGCCTTAAAACAAGAAGATTGGTTGTTGCTTCAGCTTTTTACAAGCCTCATCTTTTCTGCTGCATCATGAGAGAGTGGCTAACAAAATAAACATGTTAAAAGACCTTTTTTTGCATTTCCTACTTAATAAAAGCTTCCACTGCAATTTAGCCATAGGAAGTCATCCAAACTGCCTTCGTTTTCTGCTCTTGAGAAAGATGCCAAGGTCATTAGGTGCCAAAAGATACATTTAAATGTCTACAGAGGTTGAGCTCTTAGGGAATTGGATGCCCAGCTTAATTACTAGTCTTGAAAGTTGCTATCTCTATCTGAAGATGCTTTTATAACCTTGAAAATTTGGCCTTAAACTACTCCTGAAAATGAGGTTTAGAGACATAATATACTGTTGGCATTTTATCTGGGATCTCAGTACCAAAGAATGGGTGCCTATTACTGAATAATTAAGGAAAACACATAAATTATTCAAAAGAGCTGCATTTCCCTTCCCAAAGGAAGCGATTATATCCCAAATCTGAGCCTGCAGACTAACAAGCTTCTGTCCTGCTGAGTTACAGCCACCCCAAGCTGTACAACAGCAATTGCTGCAACTGCTCCACCTCCCCCTTGGCATCCATCTCCACAGAAATGAATGTGTGCAGAGGCTGCTGCTCCCAGGAGGGCAGCACAGGGACTTGGAACCAAGGGTTTCTGTCCAGTTAACCCCCTCTCCTGACCTGTCCTCTGGACAGACTTTTCTCTTCTCACTGTCCAGAATGCCTAGAGGGACTTAAAGTCCTTTACCTGGGGTTAATTCTGCCCGAAAATGAGCCAGCCTCTGTTGGACAACCTTCTGTCCATCCCTGCACGAGACAGTACCTGACACTCATTCCACCTGCAGCCCTTTTGCCTTGGTGTCTGTTTAGTTTCTGAAAAATCACTTCTGCTGTTCAGCAGATGAGGTGTGGACATCAGCCTCCCCAGGGTGACAGCAGCCCCGTGAACCCCTGTATGATGGGAGCTCTAGGAGAGTACAAAGTTATCACAGAATCTTTATTGGATTGAAGGAAAGTTAAAGCTCATCCCATTCCAAAACCCCTGCCATGGGCAAGGACACCTTCCACTAGACCAGGTTGCTCCAAGCCCCATCCAACCTGGCCTGGAACACTTCCAGGGATGGGGCAGCCACAACTTGTCTGGGCAACTTGTGCCAGGGCCTCACCACCCTCCCAGGGAAGAATTTCTTCCCAGTAAATCTCTAACTCTGCCCTTAAAGCAATTCCCTATTGTCCCATCACTCCATGCCCTTGTCCAAATTCCCTCCCCAGCTCTCTTGGAGCCCCTCTGGGTACTGGAAGGGACTCTAAGTTTTCCCTGGAACCTTCTCTTCTCCAGCCCCAATACCTGGCTCTGCTCACATCGTCCTCACCTCAGCTATATCAGGTCTAGTTTGAACAGTGATAGAAAGCACATTTCCCACTCCCCTCCTCTGGCAAACGCAAATAAAAAGGTCCTAGAACAGGTCCCAAAATAGCAGCTTTTTCGTCTCCTCACCTGCAGGCTCGATGACTTGTGCCAATGCCTAATTAATTAATTAAGGTTAGTTGAGGTCGGGGCCTGGAAGCTGAGCAATTAAACTGTTTGCTCCCCTGCTGAAACAAACCACGTGCATGAGGAGAGCTGCCAAGGCTGGCATTTGTGAAATTTGACTCAGGGAAGGAGTGCCCTGTGCCTGCCCCTCAGGGTGCTGCTCAGGGCTGGTTCTGGCTGTCAGGCTGTGCCGTGGGCTCGGGAAGGGCACGGAAGACGCAGAAAAAAGTCCCGCTAAGTTTTGCTTTAAGGATGACTTTTCCTGTCCTTATCATGAACTTGAACACCTGGTATTTTAATTTTAAAGCTCAGCCCTTGAAATGGAGTGATTAGATACAATATCTCGCCTTTGACAAGAGAGTCTTTGTGGGTTCAAAGATGAGCTTGAAAAGGAAAACTGATTAAAGCCTGAAGGGTCAGAGCCAAGGATGGAAGTGAGAGTTATCTGACATGGATTTCTCTTTAAAGATCACACACATTTAATCCTGTTGCATGATTCCTGACTTACATAATTTAGTGGTGCAGAGGCAGAACATGTAGTTCATGGAGGGACAAAGGTGACCTGGGCTGGGCGAAGAGGGGGAGCAGGGACTCTGCTCCAGGGACTTGGTGATGGAGGTGCCTGCTGAGCCAAGTTGCCCCCTGGACCCCAGGCATTTATCACTACCTGGCCTGCTATAAATAAATAAACAGACAGATCACTTGTGCTGTAAATAGCAGAGAGCTCCCAGCTGTGAGGATTGTACTCATCGCTTTAAAAAATTAATAGTGTTTTATTGTGAGCATTTTTTTTTGCCAAAGCTCTTCGTTCTCTTCGGGAAGATGAGCTGGAGAACATTCTAAATGCTGCTATAAACAGAAGATGAGCATGCAGCTCATGGACATCACAGGGTCACAGCTTGACAAAGTCCTCACTGTTTGGATCTGGATGGATCGTGCTTATTGTTACTGCATGGATTTCCTGTCTTTCCTAGGAATCTCTGTATTTTGCACTTGTTAATTAATCTAAACGTGTTGTTAAGTGATCCAAACTTGTTAAGTGATCCAGAAGGTTCTTAGGAATAAAAGACTATTCCTGCCTCCCAAAGCACTGGACATTTGCTAAGGGTAATCCTGTGAATGGCTAGAAAGGTTGTACTCACAGGATTTCATTCCTATTATTGCCTTTTTAGACTTTCTAAGATATAATAGATTAAAGGTCATTCAAATAATTATAGTTGATATGAAATTAAAATGGCCTTGATGGTACATCCCCAGACAGATAATTTTAAATAAAAAAAACCCTAGAGTTATTTGCTCTGAAAGATATACATGACCCACTAACCCCTGCAGTGTCATGCATCTTAACTAATTAACTATGCTCTTTATTGATCAGAAAAAAAAGCACCACAACAAAACAAACAAACAGCAGAAAAAAAACCCACAGGGTTTTTCTAAATTAAGCAATTATTTAGGAAATGGTTTTGATCAGTTTACAAGAAGAACATGCAGAGCCTTAGTGAACCTAGAGCCTGGAGGCCCACCATGGGAGTCTGCCTCCTGGGCAAAAGTGACTTGGAAAAACACTTTCAGAAACTCAGAGTTTCTACCTCCTGTTTCAAGGGCCCCCTCTGGGCCCAACCTGGAACTGCTCTTCTAAGCTGTCACTGTAAAAACCTGGTAATCACCCTCCCTCTAGGAAGGATGATGATTATGATCTTAAAACAAAGAAGCCCTTGTAGAAAAGCCATTAAATAAAGTCATAGATCCAGTTCCCTCTTGTATTCCAGCCCACCCAAGTTTTTACCCCATAAATTCTGCATCGTCTGTAGGCCCCGAGATAAATGTAGGGCAGAGCTTAAATGCTTTATACCCTACAGTGGTCTTTGGGTCTAGCATGGGCCTAATGTCCCTAATTCCTTCTTTTCTCATCCTCTGTGCACGAGAGGCCTTGATGCAGGAAAACTTGAGGGGCTGCTTGATTTAATTAGGCATATTCTTGTAATCTTGAATTAATAGCTGAGCAAAATTAGATTTAAGAACATATTTAAGTATGGGACCAGAATGAGGAATACAGCTTTAGCAAAACATGGTGAAAAGATGGTTAAAACTATATGGCAGATGCCTGCTACAAACCAGTAAACCACAATGGCCAAGATGTCATCTGTACAGATGGTTTTTCTCAGCCAGAATTTTGCTTTATTCTGACACATAAAAAATTAAAACACCTTGCTAAAGAATCCTCTGGTTTACAAGGCAAGCTGTTCTGCATAGAATATAAATGTGTTGGCTGCTTCATTGGCAGTCTATGCTTCAGATTTTTTTTTTTTTTTTTAAGATATAATGTCTGAAGCCATATTTCCCCAGTGATAAAAATCCCGTTAGTAATCCTGACAAAATCCTAAAGGGCTAAAAAGCAATGAAGAGGATTTCTAATGGTAAGTTATAAATCCTTTTAGAGAATATCTTGCTTTAAAATAATTCAGGGAAAAAAGAATCTTAGGAATGAGGTAGTTCTACTCAAAAATCCTACGGCGAGATCAAGGACACTTAGGAGGACTCCCACTTCCTCAGGCAGGGAGATGACACCGAGCAGCAGCTTTGGTTGGTCACTGGACCAGTGAGGCACCAGCTACCTGAGGCAGGACAAGAGAAGGAGGGATCGTTTGTTCTGTGCTGCCTGTAATCCCACCTTCCAGGAAATATATCGAGTTCTCCCCACCAGGT
The DNA here is from genome assembly GCF_003031625.1 of Empidonax traillii. Lineage (NCBI taxonomy): Eukaryota > Metazoa > Chordata > Aves > Passeriformes > Tyrannidae > Empidonax > Empidonax traillii. Next base: position 621,742 of record NW_020955643.1, read on the forward strand.
CAATCAGAAGAAAAGTCAAGACCACGAGCAAAAGTAGTGGGTGCAGCTGCAGTAAATGGGGCCTTCAGAGCAAACAGGGAGGTTGGAATGGAAAAAAAACCATCAGAATGATGTGAATTTGGCTTTATTTCCTCTGTAAAGTGGGCAAGGCTTCCCTTGGTTTAAATTGGTTTAAACCAATTTATTTTTGGACCAGGGATAACTTCCAGTTCCACAGGCTGTTCAAGATCTGATTTTCAGGCTTCTTTTCACGCACTACTTGTGTCACATAAATATCTGATTCATAACTGTTTAGAATGCTTGTATCTTTTATCCGTAATTTGGAGGTGAATGAATGCTCATCTTCACACACAATGGTGGCACATATGTAGTGGAACTGACACTTGTGGAATAAAAGAGTTTTTTGTTAAGAAAAAGATAGGTATGTTACAAAAAAAATATATAGTTCACTCTACAAACTAAATGGACAACCAACATATCTAATATTATTCTTCTGCTAGATTTCTAATAAACCCGAATTTGGTGTGGAAACTGCTCACTGAATGAAATGGGGGTGGGGAGGAATTAATTGGGGTCCTTGCACCTTGTGTCACCCAACATAGAACAAGAGTTGTGATTAAGAATTCATCGCATTCAATTATTAATTTATCAAAGGGGCTGCATTCTTCAGTCACCTGGGTTTTCAACAGGATAAAATCAATTGGATTCAACAGGAATCGATAAAACTGCTACATTTAAATAAATAATTATACACCTTCTGGAGATTTTTAAGCCCGTTTATAGCCTTGCAGCGCAGAATTGCAACACTTGTTAAATTCTGCAGGCTGCAAAGAAATGATTACTGTGCTTTATCAGTGGCAATGGTACTGCTTTTTTACACAGTGAGTAATTAGAAAAGAGAGCCCACTGCTGAACATGCAGCTGACAAGAGGCTGGGGGAGGCAGGGAATTCTCTCGGGGACAGGCTTAGAAAAGTTATGTTGATAAATTGGAGAAACAGGTGGAAATCGAGAAAATTACATTCATGGAAGACAAATGCAAAGTACTGAGGTGTGGAAGGGAAATCAGATGAGCCAACACCAACTGGGACACACAGCTGGCTCTGGAGGGGCAGGGCAATGCAAACTGGAAATGAGGGTGGGGGTTGTGGATATCTGCATGAGCGCAGGACCAGCACATGCAGACTGTGAGGAGTGAGGTCTGAAGGATGCTCACCTGGGCAGACCCTGCCCTCCTCCTCATCTGCCTTCTACTCTCCTTTAAACACAACTTTCCTTGTGTGCTGATAGCCCAGGCCCCTAATTTGATTCAGCCTGAAATACTTTATTCAGTGGATTTGATTTTAACCCCTCAGAAAGGAGTTTTGGGCTCCCACCTCTCTGTGTGAATAACTCAATCCCTCAAAAAAAAAAATTTCCCTAACCCTAAATCTAATCTTAACCTGGAACACTCACTGTGCAAGCCACGGAGCCCTCTCCAGGGGGAAAGCCACAAGCAAGTCATGTTACAGGCAGCAGGACAAAACCACATCACTTGCAGGGGAAAGCAGGGGGTAAGAGAAGAACTCAGAGTGACCTTGTTATGGGGCTCAGCCTGACAGAAATGTAGAAGGGGTTTTCATCTAAAAGTAAAGTTCCATTTATTCTCTTTGTAGCTGCAACAGCTCCTAATCAGACATTCCTCATACAGCAATATATGGCACAATTGTTTTTAGAATCGGTTCTCAGTCACACCTTTGCTAATTCAAAATGAGAATGTAATGGTATGGAAAATTAATAATGTTTCTATGCTGTGTCACATAAAACTTGTTCCATATTCATGTAATAGCTTATTACTGATATGATAAAATAATATGGACACTGAAAAGCCATTTGTTTCAGAAGCACTGTGAACATTAAACCTTACAATAACTATACTGGCTACTAAAACATATAGCAACACTTACAAAAACCTTGTAGGAGGAACTGCAATCACTCTGTGAATAGACTGTGTATTAAGCAGAAAGGATACCTGGCAAAATAAAAGTGCTTTATGATGAAAGTGGAAAGGCTTCGTAACTGCCCGTGGATAGCACGTACCACAGAAAACTAATTAATCAAGTCACCTACTTAAAAATTACTCAGGACTCATAGATCTCAGAACACATCTTAAGCAGTTAGAATCATTTTATATGTGCCAGTCTCTTCCACCTCTTTCTGCCTGGGAAAGTTTGTCCTGCCAGGAACCCTACCTGGGAGCAGTTCCTCTGCCCAGAAGAAAATTATGACTTCAAAGGAGTCTGAAGAACAGCTCATGAGGCATCTCTCACTTCATTAGGCTTTGGGTTGGGTTAGACTTTACTGTACGTGATCCAGACACAGTCTTTCTTTTAACATTTGGTTGACTGTTATTTACAGATGAACTTAGTCAAATATCTTGACTATTATTTACAGGTAAACCCTGATACGGGAGGATAACTTCAGAGTCATTGATCTGAACATGTATCAGACCAAAATTAGAACAAATTTGATTCTGGAAATCAAAACTTCGTTCATACAGAACTCACAATGGTCTGCACATTTCTGAAAGAGCTGCTATCAAGGTGAGGCTACAAAGGCTGTTGAGATCATGTTCCTATCACAGTGGGAACAGACACATCTTTATCACACAGACACATTTGTAACCCAGACTCAGAACACTGATCCTACTATTGTATATAATCAAAAAGAGGGATAGCTCCAACCTGCACTTGAAATCTGACCTCAGATCATACAGTGTGCTAGCTGGCCAGAATTTTACTGGAGCATCTGCCTGTGAGGCATCTTGCAGCATATGAAAATATTGTGCAGGCAACAAGAAAATCTACGACTCACAGGAGTTTGTGTTAGAAGATGTGGGGGACTTGTGGTTGTTGGTTAATAAAGACTCAGGGGAAAATCATTCATAAATACACAGCCTGTTTCAAAGCATCGCAAAATGAAGAGTCTGAGACATTTTAGCAAACCTCCAAACTGTGTTTTAAACTCCCCAGTTATGAAACAAATTGCTCCACATTGAGTCACTACCGAGAGAAAACTACCTTTAATGCTGGCAGAAAGAGAAGTGTATTGAAGAAATCCCTCACAACTGCAAAGTACCTTACTTAAATGATAATTATCTTCTATAAAGTGCTTTTACTCTTAGTCACTATTTACTTTATCCATTCTGAGTCATATTAAGCGCAGTGTCTCAGCTGCAGAGAATTTCATTATGCCATTTGTTAAAGCGTCCTTAATAGGCCAATTTCAGCATCCGTCTACTGTATCTTACTAAATGGTTTTTATTTGCTAAATGATACAGTTTAGATGAAACACACTTCAACAAGAAATGCAGTGGTACTACGACAGATGTCACACTAACAGCCAGAACACTTTCTCTGAGATCTCTGTGCCTACCAGGGAAGTGAGGCTGCAATCAGTGAGCTCAGTTCTGAATCCTTACACTAGTAAAACTTCCACTACACTGCTTGGGAATAGAACCACAATTTAAAATTAAATCAGATTTTGGAGGTTTATTAAGCAGAAATAGAAGTACTTATTTGATGCTTTAATTTGTAAACTCTAATGGATTAACAACACATATATTAAAAGGTGAAATAAATACTTCAAGGACTTTTTCTACTATTCAGTTTCAGCCAAGTATTTGCAGACATACTTTGTATGGAACTGAGACACTCAAATAAAACCAATTTACTTTGCATTGTAAATAAAGCAGAGTACAGCAAGTCTTGCCAGTACTGTTACCTGCTCTAATTCTCCACACATCTCTCCATCTGCTTGTCTGCAATCAAGCCATCCATATTTTCAAAATTATATCCTTTGAGCATAATTATAGGAAAACCATCAAGTTCAACTCACACTGGAATATTTTACTCATGTATACCTTTAGCTAACCATAGTATAGGGGGAAGCCCAAGCCTTGGGGCTTTTTTATAGTGGTTCTTTGGACTTGTGTCCTGCCTCAGCCTGGACTAGACAGGTCTGCTATGGGCAGGTTCCAGCCCTGCATGACCGATCTTTGAACTACACTGTGTTGATTTTGTAGTTGGTTTTGATTCCTGCATTTATCTTCCTTTTCCTTCCTAAATACCCGATACTTTCACACAACTAAATCCAGGAATTCAGAGTCCTTTCAGTCTCTATTAGGTGAAGGAAAGAGAAATATCACTTCAGCTGACACCACTCAAGTGATGCTATCGGTTACATTAATGCCTGGGAAGGGCATCACCACTGAGACCTGCCAGCAAGCAAACATGCCTTGAATTCAGCAGAAACCTTCAGGCACTAAGGATAGATAGTTTGGCCAACCTGATTACTTACAGTTTAATTCCCTTATTCAGCACTGCCCATCCCTTTCTATGTGAGAAAACATTTCTCTCTCCACCTGCAGGAGTCTCTGCACAGGACCAAAGCAGGAAAGATGTTAGCCCATGAGCCACTCACTGTTTTTTCCCTTTAATTCTTTGGATTTGTGTGACTTTTATGCATCCCAGGCAGGCTCCTATGTCCTGATTGTCACTACACATCAGAGAAGTTTCCAGCAGTCAATATGTAAGTACAGAGTGGAGTTTGGGATTAAAAATCCATAGATTTTTCCTGAAAATTGGAGAAAAACCTACAAAGGGATCTACATTTGTACGCCCTACCACTTTCTTGAATGACATGTTTGCTCAGGGTGAAAAACCTCAGCAGCAGAAGACACTTGCAGATGAAGTCAAGACAGACTCAGTGAAGCTACAGCTTTTTGTGGCTGGTACCTGAGAGCTGGGGTGGAGAGGTCAAGAGTAAACCCCCAGTGTCCCTCACCCAGCTCGAGCCTCTCCATCCCTCTGAGGGGGAAACTAGGAATCTCCAAATGTATCTTTAAGGATGACTGAGGTGCAATTAATTAAAGAAGCAGCTGGAGGGGCAGAGACACAATGAAACCCTGTGTCAGAGGAAGTCAATTAGCCCTATGTCTGTTCATAGCATCACAGAATCTCCTGAGTCAGAAGGGACCCAGAAGGATCATCAAATCCAGCTCCTAGTCCTGCACAGGACAGCCCCAAGAACCCCACCATGTGCCTGACAGCTCTGTCCAAACACTCCTTGAGCTCTGTCACGCTTGGTGCTGTGACCACTTCCCTGGGGAACCTGTTCCAGTGGCCAGCCACCCTCACCCTGTTAATGGAGATGGAAAGGCTGTAGATTTGCAGCTAATGTGAAGGGAAAGGTGGCTGCTCTCTGCTAATCAGCTGCCCTGGATTAATCACTGGAAAACCAGCCCAGGTGAATGCCACGCAGGGTTACAGCACCTCGAGTTTCATGCCAGCCTGTACAGTGGTTTCACAGGGTGAGGTCAGCAGCAAGTAATGACAGCAGTCCTGGATAAAAACAGCCAAAGCAGCAGGTGATCCGCAAAGCAGATACCTGCAATTAGCAATCCAGTGGACTTTGGTTTTCTGGTGGGTATTTTCTCCTCATTAATTAATTCCCTCAGGTAGTCAAAAGGAATATGAACTGTGTGCCCAGTTTGAAGAAGTCAGGAGAAGTTTCCTTTTTTTTTTTCACCCCTAGTATTTCAGCTCATCACAGCATGTTTTGTAGTTGTTGTCCAAGGACGGACAGTTGCTTTTCATGAAGCACACTGCTTTACTGACTTTTGATGCTGAACTAAATTATCAGCCCTAGCTATAGCTTTGTACTGTTCCCTTCTGTATGCATTTTCTCTTTAATTAAAGTAGTTGGAGGTCACTGCACATCATCTGCAAGGGAAAATAGTCTTCCTCTGTTTTGATGCAGTTTCAGTCCATGACTTCCTTCTTATTCTCAGTGATTCAATGTTCCCTTAAAGGACAGAACTACAAAATGGGAGGTAAGTTGCAAATGAGTGCAGGTTTTGCAGTATCTTTGCAAAAAATAATGTACCCTCTTTATTGTTCAACCCTGCCAAGCACTTAAGCACATGCTTATCTTTAATAGCTCTGCTGAAATCAATGAAACAACTCACATGACAGCAAGACACTGATGGGGGGTTACTCCAGTGGATGGTTTATGTTTATGATTAAACATAATTCCTGCTTGGGAGCTGGGAAAACGTTTGTTCAAGCCTACTGTTTACTGGTTTCTTCCATGAATGTCCTCTTGATTAGCACACAGGCTCCATATGAAATATTTGGAAGATATATATTTTCTAGGTATCCAAGCAGTGCTTTTCTTTTAAACTGGATGTGAATGCCAAGGCGACTTTATGCTCCTTTTATACTGAAATGCTCTGCTGCCACAAGTCTATAGTGCTCTCTGGCAGGTCTCACAAGTGCTGGAAGAATAAAATACACCTGCTGTGGCCATCTCAGTGTTTTCATTTCAGTTTTTGTTGTGGTTGGAACACAGTTTTCTGATGCCTGCCTAGTATCCTTCAATGAACTTCATCTTTACTGGACTCACCTGCAGGATTTTTAACTGCATCCAGCTCTTTTGCCAACTGCATAATCTCAGCAATATTTGTTGTTCTCTTTATTTAACTCCTGATTCCATCCCTTTATCAGACATGCTCCTTCCACTGATACGTCTGTTTTTCAGGTAATAATGCAGCCAGGTTTTTGGTGTAGATACAAAGGAAAAGGTCTCTGATTGCAGTGACTGTGCTCAAGACTGCCCATTTTCCACCAGAATTTCTGCTGTCTCCATTGTCACGAGCAGGAGGGCAGAGAGAGCCAGGGCTCACCTCTTCCCTGGCACATTCAGGAACAAGCCCACTGGGTTCCACCGAAGCAGCAGGTCAAGCTCAGGCTGTGCTGGTCCTTTGGCAGAGCTCCTCAGGGTCAAACTTCACGGGAGATGAGTCTGAAGTGACTAATTTTAACTAAAAATACTTTTATGATTTCAGCTTTCTTCTTCACGGAATACTGTTATGACAAATTTGTTACTGAATTTCCCAGACAGGTTTTCAAGCCACCTCCAGGCTGCAAAGCCGAAGAATAGCTCACATTTAGAAAATTACAATAATAAAATCCATGTACAAGGACTGACTCTATAATAAGACTTTTTCATGTTATTTTGCTGCCGAGTGAGACAATTTGCCAAGACTCCTCTAATAATCAGAGAGGGGGTTTGGTGTCTGTGAGGAGAAGATGCAAATCCTGATTCTATTCTTTGGCAGTGCTGAGAGCAGGAGCCCAGCTCTCATTTGATACGAATTCAGTTAGTCTTCTATGACATCGTAATATGCAACTCAAAAGAACTCATCAACTTGATCTAATCTAAGCTTCTCTACAGAAACCTCAAATAAGCCTGAATTCTTGGATTAGTCAATGTTTGCAGCCACTTGAATTACATTTTATATATACATAAAGTGAGCATATGAATCTCAGCAGTTAAGTACTCTGCTGTCAATTTCCATTTTTTTTTTTCCTTAAGAAAAGAGTAAAACATATTTAAACCCATCAGGCTGAGAAGTAGTATCTGGCTGGGATCAGACACAATAGACCAAAGGAAAAGAAATAGCCATATTTGCATCCATAATCTTTTTTATCTTGACTCTGAAGGCTAATTGTCATATCAGGAAAAGCAGAATGAAATACAGTATATGTGCCTGAAGGTGCCATATTTGCAAAATTGCTTAACAGCAGCTACTACTTGCTGTTTTGACAAAGATTTACTCTTGCTGTCTGATAGCGCATTTCTGTAGGAAATAATTTTGAGTAGACCCTGTCAAATAAAGTTAGATTTAATGCAGCCACAACGTTAGTAATAAAGAGGAAGCATTGACATTTTCTTCTTTATAATTAGATGTTGCCAGTGATACCCAGTGTGAAGACACAGTTGTCCTGAATTGTGATTGCTGCTGGAATGCTCATTGCATTCCCTGAAATCTGTGTTGTCCCTGCGGGCACAGAGCACACGCACACAAATGTTGTACCTCTGATTGAAGTGTCATAAATCCATCAGAATGTGATAGAACTCCACCAGATGAACCCTACTTGAACACACAGCAAATATATCCCTCGCTGCCACTGGCTATTTGTATTATATTTCACATTTTAGGGACAATACTAGCGTGTTATTTTTATAGGAAAGTGTCTTTTAACAGCCTAAAAATTAATAGGGGCTGAGATTTGCTTTCATTCACCACATGTGCCGGGGGGGAGTTGTTTTTTTTTTTCTGTCTTCTTCATGTAATCATTTATCTGAACAAAGTTTTCAGATGATGCAATGGAAAAGAGACAAGTTATTACAGGAGTGATGTGACAGCCTAATCAGGACTGGGGTCCCACTGTGTTATCAATCACAGAATGCTTTGGGTTGCAAAGGACCTTAAAGATCATTTCATTCCAACTCCTCGGTCATGGCAGGGATTCATTCCACTAGCCCAGGTTGCTCCAAGCTCCGTCCAACCTGGCCTTGGACACTCCCAGGGATGGGGCAGCCACAGCTTCTCTGGGCAACCTGTGCCAGAGCCTGCCCACCCTCACAAGGAAGAACTTCTTCCTAATATCTAATCTAACTGTGCCCTCTGACAGTTTGAAGCCACTCCCTGTGTCCTGTTGCTCCGTGCCCCTGTAAATAGTCCCTCTCCAGGTTTCTTGCAGGTACCCTGAGGTCTGAGCACTTCCAGAGAGGTGAAGACTCCTTGGCCATTGCTGTGCCAAAGAGTTTCCCCAGTGCCAGGGTCTGCCCTTACAAGCTGAAAATAAAGGAATAAAGGTAGATGCATGACTCTGCTCTTGAGTGAAGCCACTGGAGCCTTTCCTATGCCAGATACATCCTACAGGTCGGGTCCTTGATCCAATTTACAGAGTTACAATCAGCTCACACATACCCCATGTAAATAAAGCAAATGAGAGAGGTGGAAACAAAGGCAGGTGGAAAAAGAATCTAAAACGCAGCTATAAATATTATAAATCCTGCAGCAACCAAACAGCCTCTTTTCATCCCAAAAAGCTACAGAGATGGAACTGATTAGTTCTTGCTGAGGGGAGGATATTGATGTTTAATACCCTTCTGAGGCTGTTGAGCTCAGTTATTGGATTCAAAGCAGGATACCTGATGGTGCAGACAGCAGCTTATAACTCTGCTTCCTTTCCTAACAACTGCAGGGCCACAAGAAAATTACCAGTTTCAGCTCAGAAATGAAGGTGCTCTTCTGCTGGCTGAAAATCATTTATTTATGAAACAATTTTAAATTAGCTGCCATTTGCAATGCCATGAAGAAAGAGCACATTTCTTCAGCTAAAGTACAGTTATCTCTGCAGTGATGTTTAGAGTGGTCCTACTGTTTGTCATCATTTAGGTTGAATTTTTATTGGTTTTGCAAATGACAGTACATACTGTTAAGCACGATTTAGGCCAAGAAGATAATGTGGGGAGAGAAGAGGGCTGAGTTTTCTCCTCGGAGAAAAAAAAACCCTCTGAAGGTGAAAAGAAAAAAATAATGAAAAATGAATGGCCCAAGAAATGGAGAATTATAAAGTAGAATAGAACACACACACAGAATTGCCCTTCTGGGGTGACACCCATAAAGGCTTTTGGGCCAAAGATTTGTTTATTTTTCAAAAGTTGAAGTGCTCATTTACTAATTTGATTTTTAATATTTTTATGTTTTGTTTGTTTGTTTCATATGAAAAGCTGCTTTAGTCATTATAAAACCAGCCAGAATATTTAAATAAATAAATAAACTAAAATCTTTAGAAAGACATTTTATTCAAACAGGTAACCTAAATCGACACTTAATGTTTTTGCTACTAAGAAAAAACCGTTTTGTTCCAGAATGACTAAAATTTTAAAAAAATATCCCCAAAACACAACATAACAAAAACCTCAAAACAGCTACAAAAAACACCCCCAAAACCCCAAAAGCACAACAAGACCTCAGACCCAAGGTGGCAAACAGACCTATCAGTTACTTATACAGCTCTGTGAAGAGCTGCTTGGAAGCTCTTTACTACAACTTTTATTCATAGAATACGATTTCTATCAACCAGACACCATACCCAGCTCCTGGTTTAAATAAAAGGGAAAAGTAATTATGTAAGTGACAACATCTAAAAAATGGCAAAATGCACCTGATGCGAAACTTGAAATTTTGGGAAACGTAAATATAAACACCAGTAGCTACAATATAACAAAAATACTTTATGATTCCCTCTATATTTTGGTCCTGCAATGCCCTGGTAACTTCACGAGGATCTTACAAGCACTTCTGATAAAAGCCAGTGCAAAAGCAGACTTTTTGACCGCAGTACAATCTTTTTCTGCTCATGGCCTCCAATCCTCCAAAGGGAAACGGAAAATAATATAGCCTAATTATAACTCTGAATAAAACAGTTTTATTACCAAATGAATGACTTTAATTCTTTGTTTGCTCTCAAATGATACGTGAAAATTAATATGTGGCAAATTAACACCATAAAACTCGGGAGTGAAGGGGTTTTTTTTCAGTTTGCCTTGCTCTACTTGCAGCGAGGGAATCCAATTTCTCTTCTGGCTTTTCAGGCAATAAAGAACACCAGATCACAGTAATGATAGAAGTTATTTAGCACTGAGCTTGCCTTACAGCATAATTCAATCAGTCAGAAGTCTTCACACTTACAAATGTTTCCTAAATATGTCTCAAAACTGACATGTGGCTCTTTTAACATACACCAAGCTTCACACCTCAGTGGGGACAATGCAGGGAACCACAACATGTCATGAAGCGCCTGATAATCCACCCCTTCCCTCACATCCCACGTGATGACATTGCTGCTCAGTACCACAACACAATTAGGCACTTGAGGTGCTACTGCCCCATAATGAAGTCCAATTAAGATTCATTAACCTCTGACCACCTCCACCACCTTATTTGATGGACAGTGAGCATCTCAGGGAAGAAGTTAAAGGGTGAACTTGAATGAGCAGAGTTCAGTGGATGACATTTTGAGGAGTTAAAGGCACCTTAGATGATAATTTACATCTGAAGCATCAAGGCATGTTGACATATTGATTGATAAATGGAAACATTTATGTGAGATGGTCATGTTGGCTGAACCTTTAGAGTGATTTATGCTGAAACATTTTCTTTTTATATGTGTATCATTATTTTATGTTAACAATAAAGGGCTGTAAATGCTACATTAGTAATAAAATATGCACTGGCTATGTGCTTTATTGGTTTTATTTGTGTATGAATAAATACCACCATATCCAGACAAAAATTATATGGAAATAATATACCTAGGTGAGGCACAGTGACAACCTATGACTACCCTAAGGTAAAATTGATGTTAAAATCCAAGTATGGAAGTCTGTACAAACCATGATTCATGTTGGGAGGTACCTCTTCCCACTTTGCTTATGGAGAAATGAACCAAATGAACCAAAAAAAAAAAAAAAAAAAGAAAAAGAAGTGTCAGAGTTACTAGGAAAGCAGAAGAGAGGACTAGGAGGAAGGGACAACACTTAACTGGTATATGGCAGTGCTTAGCTACAGTATAGACTTAATGTTCCTCTGAGATTAATGACACCATCACTCTGCATTATCTGCACCTACAATGCAGAATTACTCTGCTGCACTATTGAGACACAGCAAGTACAGAAATGTTAGATAACCCCCAAATATAATGATGCATTTACAGAAAACTCCAGAGAAGGAGGAATTTTTCTTCATGATTATAGGCTTTTCTCTAAATAAGTTACATACTTTTTATCACCTCCTGGTGACCAGTCCACTTGGAAATGTGGCTGGTTTTCCTTCAGGAAAGACCACTGTGAAAGAAGGGGATAACGTGGGGGATCCCCCATGCCATGGAGCCAAGTGAAACATGCTCCAAGCAAGCTTTTCCTGGAAGAGCAAGTACCCTGCTCTGCAATCATTAGCCTGTGCATATCTTGCATCCTCACAGATGCCCCTGGGAAGCATCACTCCTAATGTGGATGTACAACACAGATGCTCCGTGCACGTGCAGTACTTCCAGCGCTTTCATACATCACTGACTTTCCAGACATGCAAAGTAAATCCGAATATTTCATGAAGCCCAGGACTTGCTTTGTGGTTTGGCAATAAATACACAGAGCACACAGCATATTGTCAACATTTAAAGGGTTAGTTTGACTTACTGCCTACCTGCAGTGCCCTGACCTGGGCAAATGTCAGTAAGACACACAGGAACTCTGGATATAAAGATTGCTACGTAGCTGTAAAAGACACTGAGTGTACAAGCCAAAAATTACTTGTAAAAATTTACAGGATTGCAAAGGAAAACAAGCAGAGAAAACTTCTGACGTGGTATCTCGAAGTCTGACTCATGATGCCTACAGGAGCTTGGGTAGGTATTAGAACTTGGAAATGCATAATATCAGCAGGTCTGAGTTAGCAGAACGGTGCTGAGACTTCTTGCAAAGACTCTTGCTTTGAGCAACTTTACCTCACACAGATTAAGTGGCTCAGGCATAGCCCAATGCTAATAACTTTGTCTGAGCCAGGTAAGAACTCTGGATTCATGGAATAAAGAACAGAAAGGCAAGAGTGGAAGTGTTGAGGAATTCCTGCAGCACGTTAGGCTGTTGCTGTGCCGAGTGCCAGCTCCGATGCAGGCTGTCAATAGACTGTGTATTACCACGGCATCAAACACCAGGGAGGATGCTGTGCTGTCCTGAAATCCAGCTGACCTCCTCTGGGATAACAAAAGCCCTGACACTGTAGGGAAGCCCTATTTTGTCGACAAAAATAGCCACCTTTGAGGGGCCAGAACAGATAGAGCCTCCCCCAGTGCAAAGGAGAGCAGCATTTTTATGTTGGTGGATTTCCTAAGGTTCCAGCCAGCTCCTCAGTGCAGCCTTCACCACTCCTTCCCTGTGCAAATTACAGGAGGCAGCAGAAACAGCAGGTACCTTTTATAATCAAAGATCTCAATAGTTACAGTACATTGTGAAAAGCCATTTCCTCAGTTCAGCAAGGACTAAGTGGCAACAAGGGAGAGGATGAAGCAGGGACAATGGCAATTAAAGGCAAAAAGGATATAAAAATATTCCCAAATGCCTCCAAAGTAGCAGAAAGGGAAGACCATTTCAGTCTTAGCTAGCATTAGCCTCTTTACATGGAAACCAAGTCTAGACATAGAAATGGCAGTACCCAGTGTTTCTTTGTTATTCACAGTACACGGGGGGAGGGAGGGGATTCACACACCACTCAGTAGATAACAATTACCCCATGTACACATAGGCACATGCACATTTATCTCAGACACACACAAACAAGCCTGCTGGCACATATAATATACTCCACAAACCCAATTTGTTCTCACTTCATTATTTTCAAATACATAGGGAGAGTTCTGGGAATGCAGGATGTTGCTAAGCCAAATTCTGCAGAATGCAAGTTCTTTTGGTACTAACAGGAGTCTTTATACCATTTCCACTCTAATTTTCTGCTATAGCACTGCCAAACACCGTTTAGCTTTGCTCAGAAAGTTGAATCTTTTGTAGGCAAAGCCCCAGAAACACTTCTTTTTTTTTTTTTCCTTCTTTACTCTTGTGAGCAACCACATAATCCCCAGATGTTCTCTATTCTGCATGAAGTAAATATTGAAATTGTGCTAGGAGATATTCAAATAGAGCTGACAGAGATGTGAGCATGAGATCCAAACTGATAGAACTCGAAACAGTTCTATCAGCAATTGCCCACTCTGACAGCGCTGCACATCCACTGTCTGCAATCAGTACAGAGGGCCATAGATCTTCCTAATCACCCTTCTCTCCAGTGACAAATATGAGCAAGTTAAAGCTAAGGTCAAATGAAAGTACTAAACACCTTCCATTCATCAGGAAAGTTACCCTCACTCCAAATATGAAGCTCAGTATCTGGCAAGCTTGAGTGATGCAGAGCACTTTGGGTGGGAAGTCTGTCAAAATAACAGCATCAAATAACCTGATGCAAAACTCCTTGAGGTTTGTTGCAAGCTGGAGAAGATGGTTCACTGCCCTGAAGCACAGTCTGTGAGCCCACAGACCAGCTTATCAGATCCAACCATGATGCAAGAGGGCATTTGTTGTCATTACCAAAAATAAAAAGGAAACAGAGGTGGAGCCCCCTGGGCTGTGTGAAAGCTTTCACACAAGTGCCATCGATGAGTGGCCTCGATGGAGGCCAAGCTGGAGGGACTAAGCTAAGCAGAGAGGATCACTCACGGCTGGACCATCACAGGTTTGACTGCCTGCAAAGATGGCATGAAGGGCAATGTCCTATTCTGGGGCAGCTGCCTGAGCTTGGAGGCTTTCAAGACAGAGATACCTGTAGATGTTCCCCACCTTCATCTGCTCATCCCCACTCCTGACTCACCCAGGTGCCAAGAGACACCCCTAACTCATGAGGAGAACTGTGAAAGGCAGTTTTAGGTCAGGCCTCAGTCTTTCAGTTGTGTTTCACAGTGGAGCACAAGGGAGTTCAACACTCACCCACTGATCACCTGGAGTTAGGTGACTAACTCCCTTCTTTCTTCTGGGAAAAAAGCAAGGTTTGAGCAACCATCTTCAGGAAAAGAAGAAAGACAGGAAGAAACTAAACCACCAAAAAAAGCCCCCAACTTAATTCCCTGTCTGAGCATCTCAACCAGACGACAGAATGACTTTAACTTGGAGCAAATGGGCTGAATGTAGAAAGTACAACTTTTACCACACACAGCAACCACCAACAGGCACAGAGGTATCTGAATGACAGTTCAAACCCGAACTTTGTGCTAGGCAGTGTGAGTAGTCAGTAATTATTTATAGCTACAGGCCAGTGCCTTCTGAGCATACAAGAAGCACTAAGCAAGTTACCTTTCACCATGAAAGAGGCTGTGGGAATATTTCAGGAGGTTATGGGAAGAATATCTGTTGAGGGGTCAGGGCTCAGGGCAGGAGGCTGCCTGCTACAGTATGAATTATATTATCTTACTCTGCAACCCCAGAATGTTCTATTTCATCAGACACAGAGACTTTCAGTTGGTTCTTTAAGTACAGCCTACATCTAAATGCATGTAAATTATTATACAAAGAAGAAATGGCTTTCTCTTTCCCCAAGTGAAAACCCTAAACTCACTGACTCCACAACACAAATTGTAAATTCTCACAAACACAAGCAAACTTTATCCAAAAGCAAGGGAAGAGCAGCCCCAAACCCATCAGTGCACCACAAGGACTAGAGGCACATTCTTGCTCAGAGCAGCTCCCACAAGCACTTGGGTCAGGCTCCTTGCTGTGCACTCCACCACTCCTCTCCTCATCCTTTTTGTGCTCTGTTGCCTCTACAAGGTCTTTCCAAAGCAGTTTCAGATTTTTAGCTTCTCATGACAAGCAGACTAAACTCTTCTTCCTGCCAACCCCACTTCAGTATGAAATGACATCATGACTGATGTATTTGTGGCTCCAATTTGTACCAGCAGCCTTCTTTTCCATATAGCTTCTCCCAGAGATTTCAGTGAAGAACAGAAGTTATTTCCCTTCTAATCCTATTCCCCTCACCCCAAAGGAGAGAAAGAACCCTGAAGGGATCTAGTCTTAAAATTTCCAAATCTGCTAAATCAGCAAACACAAATCTTCTCATGGGACTGTGAATTTAATAGCATCAACTAAGAGGAACTCCACCTGCTCAGAGTGCCCCCTCACCCAAAACGTGGAGTATTCACTGGGATATTCTTGACTGCACAGAAAATTGGTTTGTTTCTCCAGGGTGTGAGGTTCAGCATGGGAATTCGGTATCTCTCTCTTTGAGGGCTGCACCCCAGCACGATACTCAGCTACCCAAGCCTGCCAGCAGATCACTCACCACGGTCCAAGTGGCTGTGCAGCACCAGCACATCCCATACACGACCACCTGTGGAATTGCCTCTCTCCCACACGTGCATCCACAAAGATGCAGCTCTGCAGAGGAGATCACGTCAAAATTATTTCAGCCAAGAGTTGTATTTCCATTGTATTTCCAGCTTAGGCCTGTTTCTAAACGCTTTCTAGGAAAGTGCTGGTTAATGTTTGTGTGGTGTTCTGCCACTGAGGATAAACTGGCCGTAACACGCTGCTGGGAGCGCCAGGATGGCCGGGATCCAATCCACAGTGTCACACTGACAGGCACTGTGGGCACTTGCTCGGAGCACTGACAGACACATCAGAGTGCATGAATGTGAGGGGTCAGAGAGCAGCCCTGCCCTGGGCTGTGCCAGTGCCATGTCCCTGTCCCTGCCCCCCGTGGCTGTGAGCAGGGCAATCCCCACATGCCCTGGGCAGCCCCATCAGCACCGTGAGGCGCACACAGCCTGGAGGAAGCCGCATTCCCGCACGCAGGCTCGGGTTTTGTCAATGAATTATCCCTTTCCCCGGATGCGAAGGAGGCCAGAGGTACCCTGTTGTGTTCCAGGGTAATATAAATGTTGGTTTTGGACTTTGGTGCTTTAGTGCTCGTTTTCCAATTACATAAGGCTCAATTGTTCATACGAGAATTCCTTGTTGACTAATTGGCAAAAACGTATACACAGCTAAGTAGCACACTGTGTCCTACTTTGATGAAATGTGCTGCCATTCCATCCTAATTAGAAATACTCATTTGCTCTTTTAATTGCATACCTTTGCATATTTACAGCAATTAATAAATTGCAAAAGTGGAACATACTAAGTCGGCCTAATATTTGCATTTCTGCTGGTTAAGTCCGTTAAGGCATCGCTTCCACATTAGGCTCTAATTATGTGAGAAATGCAAAACACCTGATGCCACACTGGAACCCAGAATAATTTTCCTTGGATTCCTCTACCTGGTCACCTACCAAAACAGTGTTTTCCCCATAAAAACTGGCTGAAGATCGACTTCATGAGGAATTAATGCTGTAATTACATGCATTTTTCTAACTGGATGTTATGCCCTTGAAATACTGATACAATCTTAATTACAGAAGTATGAACAATACCATTATTGTGAACTGCTTTCTATTTTATGCCAATTATGCAAGTAATAAACCACATTCAATAAAAAAAATAACACCTTTTAGCAGTGCCCAAGTCTTTTCTATATTTTTATCAAGTTTGGGAGCTGCTTATTTTTACTGCCTGAAAATATCCTGCTACAATAAATATTCTAACAGTAAGAGGGATAAACAGTTTATTTCTGAAACTTGCTTATAAAACATGCTGGATTTTTAGCTGTTTCTGGTCTGAACTGCTCTTTTGGTTTCATTGATACTGTATCAATTTACATCACCTGGAATCTGGCTCACCCTATAATTTAACCACATTTGATCATGTTTGGTCTGGAAATTTAAGAGAGTCGTTTCTACCATAAGAAATTATTTACCATGAAATGGAGGTAATTAATATTTTTTTTTGTATTCAGTGTACACTCCCACATATGTAGATATAAAATATACATTCTATTTAAAGCTGAGATTTCTGCAGCAAAGCAGAGAGGAGCAGGGAGGTTTTACAGTCAACAAGCTCAGGAAAAGAAATAATGAAATTTTTTTTATATCTTCATACATACTCACTGCTTTCCAAAATCTCACTAAATCCACTCATGACACTCTTGTGAGATTGCAACCTCGAAATTGCTCCGAGTCCTCATTTCAGAAAACAAAAGGCAGCTGACATCCCTGCCTGAAACCTCTGGCTTTACACCTAACTCTGGATTAGGGTTTTATCTGGTGGCATTTGACGTGGCTGCGCCGGTGCCAGCAGAGCTCGACTGCTGAGCTGAAAGCCCTTTCCTCGCTACAGCCTTTGCTCTTTCTGGACACAGAAAGAATAGTCCTTAGTACAATAGGTCCAGCTCACAGGATTTTGGGATGCTGTTCATAGCCTTGGCAAAATAAAGAGCATGGCAGGAGAAGAGGGCAAATATAATTCTGTGTTTCATGGGGACTCTCCCAGCCTGCACATAACAGAAGCTCCGTGGTGGGGTAAGAGGGGCATGGTCAAAGGGTGGCCTAAATGTTTATGGTTTTTGAGCTGTTTTGTGCTGGGATGCTGCTGCTGAGGGGAGGACTCCCCGTCTCTGGAAGTGTTCAAGGCCAGGTTGGAGGGCACTTTGAGTAACCTGGTCTAGTGGAAGGTGTCCCTGCCTATGGCAGGGGGAGGGAAAGAGATCATCTTTAAGGTGTCTTCGAACACAAACCATTCTAGGATTCTGTGATTCCCTATCCTCTCTTCCCCTGGCTGAACACAGTGACAGGGAGGAATGGGATAAATAAGAGACAAGGGGCAATGGTGATAAATTGCTGCCCAGGGCAACCACCACATCTCCTCTGTGACTGCCCCCCCTCCCCACATGCCTTGGAATAGTGGGTGTGAGTACCTGCAAGTGGCACCAAACAATAACAAACATGTTACTGGCTGTTTAGCCAGTGGCTTCAAAGGTTGCATTTAAGTCCATTTTCTATTTATTTTGTGGTAGGAAGCCAAGTCTGAGTTTCCTATCTTAAACCAAAATCACTGTCATTCCCTGAAAGCTATTTCTCTCCTGCTTCTCTGCATCTCACAGAGCTGTGAACATTTTAGCCACTGTAACTTCCTCAGTATTTTGGAGGAGAGCAGGGTTTGATTAGCAAACTCTTCAGCCGTTCTATTTTGCAGATAGCATTCACAATATCAGGCCTAAGTGGGGCAGAAGCAAATCTTGCACCATTCCCTCCATCCAGAGAGTGTCAACCCCAATTCTGTCTTTTCAGATGCCCTTATGGCACATATTTAAGTATGCAGTTATATTTGCATGCATGCATTCATCCAGTACTAAGCCTGACATTTGTAAAAAAAATATACAGTTGGTGAACGAGAGAGTTGTCTTAATCTTCATAAGCAGAAATTCCATATTTTAATGTCACAAGATAAAAATAACTGTTGGGGTGTTCATTTGTTTTTTGGTTTTTTGGTGTTTTTTTTTTGCTGTAGGAAGAATTTGGAAAAATGGGGGATTTATAATTTAAAACTAAACAAGGAAATTGTGTTTGCACTGCAACTTTCTTCCTTAGCATTTTCAGATGTTTTCAGAATAAATGGAGAGAAGGCTACATGAAGATGAAAGGGAAATTTACCCCAATGGTGAGCTTCCAAAATGCTGAAGAGTACAAAGAAAACCTGATCAAAAACTTATTACCAGAAACTGGAATGACTGTGTGTGTCTGGGGAGGGGGAGAAATGCAATATCACAAGCAAAGAAAATTCAAGTACAATAGAAAATGGTGCTGGATGTCCACTGGGAGATAGAATGATTTCCTCCAAGCTCATGGGAAATTACTGTATGGATATTTGAGTGGGTCATATCTTGTGTTGAAACCACACAGACATTTACTGTGTTACATTCAGATATGGGCTGAGTTTAGTTTGTGAATAAACATCAGCAAACTAAATGACAGACTTGCTGCTGGAAACGTGATCTTAAACCAGAGACAAACCCCACTGACATGACTATGCAGGTATCTGCATTTTTTTGGATGTGAGATAGTACAGAAGTGTAAAGCCCAGTAAAGAGCAAAATTTAATTTAAATTTGTGCCCTGCAGGATAACATATACTAAGCATTTGATTTTCTTGCTGTCTCAGAAACTGCTAAATGTTTTTAAAAAAATAGTAATTTTAGTCTCCAGGAGCAAACACAAAATGGATCCACGCTGTCAGCCCTCAGCAGTTTTTAGTGAGCCCCTTGAGATCAGAAGGACAGGACCAGAAATGGTCTTGGAGGCTACCGAGGGACAGCCTAACACAAACCTGAAAATTTATGTGGTTCACAAGAAATGCAGGGGAACCTGCATTCCCTGCCCCACACACACAGTGGGCAAATGACTCCTTAGATAGTCTATACCTGCACAAAATTGTAGAGATGCTGTGGGTGATGGAGGAGGAGAGCTTGCAGGATAAGGGAAATTTGTTCATTTAAATAAGTTTTCCCCCTCGTCGCTTAATATTCCTCTGAAAGTTTTCTGATCCTCTGCACAGCTCACAGAGGTGACATCAGACAAACCTCATGAGAGTGTCTGTAGGAAGGTGCTCTGCGTAACAGAGGTGTGCAAATGACAGTGGTACACCTGCAGATGGGAGAGGTAAGAACTCAGTCATGATGAGGACAGTTAAGAAAATAACAGTTAGAAACTTCCCCTCTTTCGGTTGCTGCAATAACACCACAATTGTGGACATGACTGTGCAAATTTGGTGAAAAACAGCTCTTTCACAGTGTGGGATTTCTTATTGATAAAGCATTCCCAGCCACACTGGAAAATCCTCTTACACTCGGAACAGCGAGGCTACGATTGACTGTCTGCTCAGAAATGAGTTATAATGGGATTTGGCACCTCTGAGCTGGGAGGACACGGGGAGGCCAGAAATTGTTTGTGCTTCTGGAGGGGTTATCCAACTTCACAAGTGTTCAGCAGCGTGTTTCAATCAACAGCAGGAAAGTACAGCTATCTCCACTTTGAAGAAGTTTAATCTATGGCTACGATCCAAAAAGACCAAGTGTCCTCTGAATTCAAAGGCAGCCAATCTTCATAGACTTGAGAAGAGATTATCTAGAGATTATGTTGGTAATTAACTGAGGAAATGGAAAGTTGGTCTAAACCCTGTGGATCTGCCTCAAAGTGACATTGCTCTTTTCTTTCCATAACGAATGTGGATTGGAGGCTGTGGACACACTTTCCAGAGGAGCACGGTGCAACATGGGTAAAGCAACCAGGGCAGCCTGAATTCAGGTGTCTTGGCCACCTTCTTTTGCACTGTACTGGACAGCTGGGTGGTTGGCAATAGATAATTTCCACTGGAAATTAAAATTGAAACTAGCAACTACACAGCAATACCCAACAATCATCATATCAATGTTAATACGTGTTTCTCATTAATAGCATTTATTCTAACTGGTCTTTATTAAACCACTTGCTTACTGCAGTTACTCCTAATCAGACAGAGACTCTGAGCACCAGCTTTTATACCCTGTCACGTGTCAGATGAGCTGAAGGACCCCTCTGCTGCAACCCTGTTCAATAGATAGGCTTCATTTTCTATTACTCTAGAGACCTTCTCAAGACAAACCTTTCATTCTTGTAACATCATTTTCCCCCCTTCTTCTTTGCATGACAGTGCTTCACAGTTCCCCTAAATCTTCGATTGCTTAGTGACTACTTTTCTTTCTCATCTGATAACAGCATGGAGTGGAACAAAAGAGTGCTGCATATTTACAGACATACAACAGCCCTGCTGTTTAGCATTTAGATGGTGCCACAGCAAAGAGGGACGATGTAGCAGGGAGGTGGAGGAGAGGTGGACAGTGAGCAGTGACAGTTGGCTGGACAGAATGCCCCCTCTCATTTCTTTCGCTATGGACCCTGCCAAAAACATTATGCTGTTTCAGGCAGACAGAGGAAACGTGCCTGCTTTCCACTGGTCTGCTCCAGTCGCCTCATCCCACTCTACAGGCATTTCTCAGGCTTCGAGTCATTGCTGTTTTGCAGAGTGAAGAACAGCTCGAGACAGCTACACCAGGGCAACAGAACCCCACGCAGCAGGCAAATCACCCTTTGCAGGCTGAGTGTGTAAAATAGATGTGAACATTGACATCCCACAATTCACCTTCGCATAACCCCAAACATGTACCAAATCCCCCACCAAGAGCTTAGCCTCTTAACCCAGGATATTCACAGATGTCTGAGAAGTTTTGGAACCAGTGCTCCATATGAATGATCCTTTCACTCCTTCCCACATGAATTATTGTTATTTGCATTAACAAATGTACTCTCTGCCAGATTCCCCACGGGCCTCTTTTCAAATTAGCCATCTGCAGCCGTGTGATGCTTTACATGTACACGAAGTATATGAAAGGATATCCAGAGCCCTCTCCAATCACATGGGTACTTATCCATCTCTTAACATATCGCTGACACACACTTTCCACACCAGGTAAAAGCAGTGTGGATATGAACTGTGGAGCAACATCCAAGCAAACCACACACACGGTCCTACGCTCCCAGATTTCCTTGTCCAGTCATCAGTTCCAAGGAGGTGATAGCTACGCAACAAGAGACAGCTCTTAATTTGAAGCATCCTTCACTCTTCAACAAAAAAAGGTGGTGTTTTTCCATTATTTGCTCCTTGACAACAAAACACTGAAGGTCTTTGCTGCCTACTGCAGAGTGTTAATTTTTAATGGGAGAAGCTACACGCTGCTTGATTTCTTTAGTGCACGAAGCGGCCAACCAATCGTGCATCACCTACAACTCCAGAACAGCAGTTTCAGCAAGGAGTCTTTACAGCTCAGAGCATCCTTGAGGGCTAAAGATGTCAAGCAGCTTAAATGCCAGTGAAATCAAGAAGGCACAACAGGCCCAGACGTGGTAGGGATAAAGGACGGGAAAATGGAGACCTCTACTGAGACCAAACCAATTTTCTCTGCTCTAAGAAATAAGGGCCTGCTTACGACACATGCAAAGCGCTCGCATGGTAGATGGGGAGAGGACTAGGCAGCGCTAATGACAAAGGATATAGCAAATTTGATTATGAGAAATGAGTGAAAAATGGGCTGGAGGGCACGTGAGAGAGTGAATCTCTCCCCCTGCCCTAGGGCAGAATTGACTGTACCTGAGAGGTTACTGACACACGCCTTGCTCTGTCTGTCCAGCATCAGGTCTGATGGTGGAGATCCTACAATGACCCCAAGGAATTTGTTTCAAGTCTTAACCATCAGAAAGTTTTTTTTCCAGTAATTCTCCCATTGCCCAGGGCCAATCTTTTAATACTGCCAGGCTTTCATGTAACGCAGGACTTCCCACCCAGTTCACACAGCTTTCAGGACAGTCTGTTCTTGGGCATCTTCTCTATCTGTAAAGGCTCTCCCTTCATGGGACATTGGTCCCATGAAAGAGAATGTGGGTCCAGCTCCTGCATGAAGTACAGTGCAGAGATATCTGCATCTAAGCACCTGGCTCTCAAACTGGACAACGACCCTCAAAATGTACCAGATCACATTCAAAATACCAAGATTTCAGTGGAAAATCCAAGCTAAATTGCTGAAAAACTTTTCTTTTTGCAGTAATTTTTAGCAGTTTTTTTCAACTTTCCAATGTGCTGTACAGCAGAATTGAGAGTTAATATCCATTTAAGCCATTGCCAGAATAGGAATATTTCTGCTCTTGTATCTTTAAAAATATCTCGTGGAATGAAGCGATGGATGCCAAGTTTCAAGGTTGAGTGAATTCTTACAGCAAAATTATAAATCCCTGAAAGATGAGGATAAAATGGAGAGTGTTTAATAAGCCTTAACTGAAACACTGCTATCAGATGCTCCTTTAGTAATTCTGACAGAAATGTGTCTTCCCTCAGATTATCCCATCTGTGAGTACAGATTCTGCACTGGCATCATTCTGCTGGTGGTCAGTATTTAAAGGCAGAGTATTTGGATTACACCAGAGTGTGTAAGACTGAACAACAGCACAGTGGCCCTTCCAGGCAGAAGTACCATGTAACACAAGCAGAACTGGTGAATTTTCCCCAAACCCACTTCCACACCCCTGTGGCTGCTGTGAATTTAGCACTGCCTTGGGAGACAAATCTTTTCCTGCCATCAAGTGGGTGGTGGATGCTGCAGACAAGAATGAATGAACTGGGCTCCTGCAGCCTCAGTGTCCTGGCATAGCCCTGGGGAGCACTGCTGATGGTGCACCCCCTACAAGCATCTCTCTAGTCCCACCTCAGGGTCTAATCAAGTTAATGTTCCACTGAGAGAAGAGGGCACTAACACTGGTATTAAACAGGTAAGCTCTGAGTAGCACCCTGGGAGGAGAAGGGGAGTTTATCCTTGTCATGTGCAGTTTAATCTCTTTTAAATGACACTCCTGCCTGGAGGAAATGGTTAGTGCCAATCCAAAAGCATAAAAGATGTGTTTTGTAATTTTCCATGCTGACTTCAGGAGCATTTATGGTTGGATTCAGTCCACTTTCTCCCCAGAATTTACAGTGATGTAAGTTCACTTTGTAATGGCACCATCACACTGGTGCACTCATGTGCATTCCTGCACTTTAAAGGTAATAAAATGTGTCTTGATGATCAGAAGTATCGAGAAAGGACAGCAAAAGGTACAAGTAAAGAGCCTTTACCTCAGCAAGGCCTTACAGAAGCCATATTTGGTACCTAAACAACAGCAGCAATACATTTGCTCCTAAATTTGGTTCTTTGCTGCTACTCCACCTACAGTTCTTTCAAACACTGGTCATTCTTCCAGATGCCTGGGAATGCCAACAGATGCCACTCAACAACTACTGAGAGGTATTAATTTTCTGCCCTTATAATGCACTAAGAAACTTTCCCTGCAGAAGGATGTATCTTTCTGGGTTTTGGCACTCCTGCTCGTTTTTCTACACAAGGTCAGACTGCACTTTTTTCACTGTTTTGGTTTAGCAGAGCATGTAAAAGTACACTCTTCTAAACCATTTACTCACACTGTTTTTTTCTGTATTCCCTCCCTCCTCAAGCCATCTTCAGATCAGTCCTTCCCAATTCTACAGAGAGGATATGCTTATTTGAGAAGGAAAAACCTACCTTTTTCGGTCTGTCCCCTTTTTTAGCTTCAGGCCATGAGCAAAAGAAAGCACACACTGACAGCAGTGTAATATGTAGGACAGAACAACTTCAGCCAAGACTCCTTAATGGAAATGGCAACTGCTATTGATTTCCTAAACACAGAGGTTGTGCCCTTCACCTCTATGACAAATCAGTTAGTAAAGACTTGGGACTCCAGGGAAACTCCTCGGTATGTAAACATGAACTTGTGGTTTATATTAACACAATATATTCTGCAACTTCTTCTGTGGTGAAACTTCAGGAAAAAAACAGGAGGAGTCTGCAAGTGGCAATCAAAGATGTTCGTAGCAAAAAAAAAAAAAATCACTAATATAAGTGGAATTGTATTCAACAGGCAAAATAATGAGCAGGTGCACAAGAATGCAGAGAAACTGTGGTTGGCCTTTGAATTACCATTAAATTTATAACAAAAATGAAAAAAAAAGAAACACAAAACCAAACAGATTGCTTCTTAGTTGTATACAATACACACAGTGATGAATAAAAATAACTGTTATTTATCATCTGATAACTGGAAATTGTACTTAATGCAATTAAAATTAGTGTAAGAACTCAGTTTGACAAGGGCAAACATCTTCATTATTAATGGCTTTCGTGATAGAAGAGACAAATAATATTTTTCCATACAATAAAATAAGGTTAAGGAGCTCCTCACTATTTGATAATTCAATTTATATTCTGAATACAAGGAATATCCCATTTAGGAGCAGAGCAACTTGCCCCTGAAGCACAGCTCCTTCATAACCAATGTTTTTACAGGCATTACCAAGGACGAGGAATACACAGATCACAGGAGATGTCTGTGGCCCCTCTTCTCTCACTGCTAACAGTAAAAGCAGCATAAATAGAACCACTCACTGGCCTGGCTGCACCAGCAGAAAGAACAGACAGGCAGCTTAGATGGATAACACTGAGAATAGAATAACTTATTTCGTCCTTGAAGCAAAAGCAACTTCCTTACACCCCTTAAGTTAATAACGCTTTATTTTGTCCCCAGCTGTTAAGTTTATAGAAATTAAAAGTCATGACTATTTGTCTTTTGCCAGCATGAATTTAAAAGTGCCTTTAAAAAATCTCATTATCATTGTGGTTTTTTTTTTTTCAAGCAGATTCAATACAAAGCAGATTACATCCTGCCTGCACTAGTAAAGTGCACATAAATTTTTCACAAACCAATTTATCTTAAAAATTTTTCTTTCCTCATTTTGATTCTGGACACAGTGCACAGCGGAAAGGCACTTCAAGTATTTTTCAGACAACACAATTCTAGCGATGGTGCATTAGTGTTTTTGAGGTCTTTCTGTTTTATAACATTATTTCCAGACCATCAGAACACATCTTTTATGAAGTGGAATGATCTTATACGAAACAGTTTTATTACCATGATATTTTAGTCTAATGCTCAACCTGAATTGGAAGATTAGAACTAGGGGATTCACTCACAGGTAATGGAAGAAGAGGGTAAAAATAATTTCCTTGGTTAAGGAAAGCTGGAAATATCCAACAAACAACCTGCAAGGGGTTTGCATGGATACACTGCACAATGTTTTGACAAAACAACTGTCCTGCAACAACCATCTGCAGGACCACCACCGGCTCCCCACGCCTGTACCAGCAATAACCAACACTCTGGTTACTCCATCAACAATCAGATGATTTCAGAGGTGCAAGCTATTCTTTTTCAGACACTCAGGGAGGAGTATGACCACAATTCTCACCAAAAGTCTTTAAGAGTGTTGGGAAGAGACACAAGATTTCCAGCTCTGTGGGAAAGTGTTTCTCTGGGGAACAGCCCTTCCTCTGCAGAGACGACGACTCAGTGCTTGGGGACAGTCAGGAGATACTGATTGAACAAACACTTCCAGTGAAAAACTATGCTATACTTGGAGCCAGCAGGGTTATTTATAGTCAGGTTTGTTTGAATGGCCGTAATAGCTGAGGTATGGCTTTTATTCTCTAGATGGATCCTAAAAAAAATGAAGGCAACGACGTCGGTGGAGCAGGAAAACTTCCACTGTCACTTTTCACACGGCACTTGTCTCTCCCTGGCACTGATGACAGCCTTTTCACAAGTACCACAGGCACCTTACAGAGAGAACAAGACATGAGCATGTCATGACATGAGTGCAAAAAACGGAATAAAAGTTACCTTATGCAGGTCTGAGTCACTTACTGTAAAGACATAGCAACATCCTGAATCTCTCCTGTTCTTTATTTGCTTTCATTCCTGCCTAAGGAAGGGTTTTGATCACACTTTCAGTTTAGCTAATAAAGTGTTCACAAGTAATATATTTACAAGAAACAGTATAACTGTCTCCTTTGAGGCAGACAGGACTGACTGTCTGGGAACAGTCAGTGAGTAACAGCCAGTAAAGGAGAAAGAAAATTTATTTTTTGGGGTTTTGGGTGAATTCTGAATGTTTCATCTCATTCCTGCAGGTTTGCTAGTCACGGAGCAGAAGTGGTCAGAAACAAGAATATGTCACTGTCTTTTTCAAAAAAAATCTCAGAAAAAGGCTGAGTCAAGAAACAGCCCTAACCAGAAAGCAACGTGCAGGGGAAGAAGTTCTTCACCCACAGCGGTACTGCTGCAGTACTGCAACCCTGACACTTCTGCTCCTGCCTCAAGAGTCACTCCCATACTAGGAAAGAGAATTTGGAAACCTGGCAGTAACAGAATAACCCATGACACCTTCAGAACAAAACTGTTGACCAGATTGTTCCCTTCTGGCCAAGGTGCTTAGTTGGACAGAAAGCAGAGGGATAAAAAAGAGGGGGAGAAAAAGTGACTTTAAAAACTCACTCTAAACCATAAAGAAACATAATTCCCTGTTCTTCTCAGTAAGAGTTTCCAGGAAAAAACAAAAAGATACAAGCTCCATCTAAGTATGGCTGAAATTCCTGCCTTGGGGAAAAAATCTTGCACGTTCCCTTCCCTCCAGCAGACAGGCAGTGACGGTCACGCTGCAGTCCTTCAGGAGAGCCTTCAGGGATGCACCAGAGAAAACTTCCAATTCTCTTTTCCACATTAATTTGCATTAAACCCACATTTTTCGTGATGGGCATTTTCAGTTTTGTGCGAAAATATACTTTCCTTTGGAAAGTCATTTGCCAGAATATTTCTACATCCTCAACAATTTCATATTCCTCCTTTATCTTTGGTAGCGCTGCCTTCTGAAATGCAGGCATGAGAACAACATCTCTGCAGGTATACCCTTTACTATGATCACATTCCTATGCATCATAGCACATTCTTTACAAAACAACTGGTTGAAAAAAATGGATGTGATTTTCGGCTTCAGGATATTAAACCTTTCTTTACCACTGAAGGGATAAGACACTGATTTAGAAGGAATAAAAGGATGAGAGAATTACAATGATTCAGCCTGGAAAAGAGAAGGTTTCAGTGTGATCTAATTGTGGCCTTCCAGTACCTGAAGGGAGCCTACCAGGAGGATAGAGAGGAATTATTTACAAGAGTAATGACAGGACAAGGGAGAATGACTTCAAACTGACAGAGAGTAGGTTTATATTAGATATACGGAAGAAATTCCTTACTGTGAGGGTGGTGAGGCACTGGAACAGTTTGCCCAGAAAAGTTGTGGTTGCCCCATCCCTGGGAATGTTCAAGGCCAGGTTGGAGGGCTTGGAGCAACCTGGTCTAGTGGAAGGTGTCCCTGCCCACGGCAGGGGGTCGGAACGAGATGATCTTTATTGTCCCTTCCATCCCAAAACCATTCTATGATTCCACGAACCAAAAAGCAAAGCAGTTCCTTACACCTTCCTCTCAGACTGGATGCAATTACCCCCCTGCAGCAACAATTCACCAAGCACTGACTCTTCTGCATCACCGCTCCAAAACCAGGAGTGAACATCCCACGAGAGCACCGGGAGGCCACCTGACTCAGAGACGCATCTCTGAATCACCGTCACCTACTCCCCGTGGGAGGGAAGGGGTACTGATGTACTGCTGGCCTGTAGCAGGACTGAATTATTGCCTCCCCTCACACAGGTGCTGGCTCAGCTATTTTGACCCAGTGAGTGGGAGGGCTGAGCCAAGGTGTTACCCAGCCCTTGGAGCTGCCCACCTTCTCCTGGTGTGCTCGCTGGGAGAGGAGGCTTTACCGAGCTGCGCAGTGGAGGGGGGGTTATGTACCCTCTTCCTACTTTCTCCAGACAAATGAAGCCACAAACCAATTAAACTACAAACTATCCCACGCTTATTTTCAGATTAGAGCTGTGTTTAATACACGGCCATTATGTGCTTTATGCTGTGAGTTCTGCTCTGAGAGCCTTTCGGAAAATCGTCAGAGGACACCAAGAAGCTGAAAGCTGGCAAAAGGTATTTCTTGTAGCATCATGAATTTGCCAATATTGTTGAAAAAGAAAAAAAAAATATTATATTTTAGTACCTCTGGACTTCTATAGATGCCAAAAATAATCACGGTTCTATTTTTGTTTAAGACAAACCGAGTTCAGGATAATTGTCCTTGATATGTATAATAGGAAACCAAACACTGAATTACTTGTATTGTGTATTGAGCAATTCCACGGCCTGGATAAGCCTACATAAGTGAAGTGTTTGAGTGGAGTTCAGCAATAAAAGACATCAGCTATAAGAGTGAATGTTCAATGTAGCAAGAACCAATTATACAAACAAGCATTAAGGTTATAAACTAAAGTTCATTAATTCAGTGTGCTTAGAAATCAACAGCAAAAACAAATGACAATGCTATGTAGCAATAGCAATGACGAGCATAAACAGAAGTGGGTTAAATTATAGCAAACTCCAGAAACAGGCACATTTCCTGAGCCAGGAAAACTCAATTTCCACTTGGCACAAAAGAATCAATTAGATATGGCACTTACTGGTCAACCGAGAGTTGGATACACCTCTCCTCTCTTCTAACACTTCAGACTGTGTACAACTCAATGATCAAAATAAATGCAACCATACAACTTTGTGGGTTTGCCATAAAGCCAATGATTTCTCAGGTTTGTTTTTGTGCCTGGAATTTTCTTACAGAGATAGGTGCTGCCATAACTAATGTCCATTCCCTGGCAGAGGGGAAAGGAGCAGGAAATGAATCAGTGTGCAAACTCAAAACTAATTGAGCCATTCCCCAACATTGCATGACTTGCAGCAAGACAAGGAACCATTTAATGACTGAGATGTTTTACCTCTGATCTAGGTACTGATGTGGCTTGGAAAGCACCTCATTTAAAAGAAAATTCAAATGAAGAGTGTAGGCTGAGATGAGGGCTAAATCTTGTTTCCTCACACAGTGAAGTGGGTAAGATTTCAGTAGTGCAAGTTCTCCAAAGGCCAGTGAAAGCCAAAATTTGGAGCAGATTTTATCTGAGTCTAAGGAAGAAAATAACCCTAACCGGAGCTGGCTTAAATGTAAGGCCTGGTAGATAAAACAACTTGTGGGACCTGGGAAACTCATTTTCCTTAGAAATCCTGTTATTATACAGAAAGAAGACTTTAAAATGGCTCAACCAACACATTAATTGAACTATGCTTCATCCATTCTACACTTCACTGCAAAGAACAGCTTGAACAAAGTGATTGCAAAAAGTAGCCTACTGTTAACATTTTTCTGCATTTCAGTTGTTCTTTAATACCTCATTTCAACAGTCAATAGAAGAGAATCATAAAACAACCAAGTTGCCATATTAACTCAGATTTCTGACCACTATTCCCCCAGTAAACAAAGCCATCCCCAAATTGATGTCCAGTCAGTTCCTGTCCACATTTCCTCATCTCTCAGTTCTCTCCCCTAAAATGGCAGTTCATTTCTCTTTTCTTACTTTCTCCTTCAGTTGTTTGCAATGTTCTTAATGGGCATCACAAAGAAAAAAGCAGAAAAATGCAATTAACTTCTGTTTTTTAGACTCCAGCATAAGAACACGAGTACTTTGATTGTTCCTGTGCAAATGTTCCTGCCGTTGGATGCGTCAACGCTTGCAAATGTGTCAGGACAGACATAATCAAATTATTCTTTCCTGTGGTTTGTGTTTGTTTGTTTGTTTTGAAGTTATTTACAACATAAATCTTTAATGCCTTCTAATTGAAGGCATCAGTCCTGATATCTGCCTCTTCCATCTGAGAAGCCTGTGTCCTCTTATGCAAGTCCTGCTATTCAGGTTCCAATTCATCTTGCTTGACATTTTCCTAGTTGGAAACTGTGCCTGTAAAGAACCTCCAGAAATGGAGGTGTGATGCTTGGTAGAACTTAATATCCCAGATAGGCTGAAGAATATTTAGCTTGCTGTTACAATAACCATCAGTGTGTTGTTAAATGGTGCCAAGCCACAAAGTACCTCATCTGAGCGATGGGATTAGTCCATTTTGTGACAAATATTGCAATTGCAAAAGCATCTATCACAAAAATCTCATTATAGGGCCAGAAAACATTTCCTGGCATAATGTCATTGTACTCATTCAGATCACAGAAACTTCTGAAATATGGAACTAACACCCTTCCCCCCAACCTGCAACAGAAATTTTACACATCTTTAAAAACGTCAAGATGTATGGAAAGGATTGTCTCTATTTTTGTCCCAGGACCTATATTACAGGGCAGAGGAACAACTTTCTGTCAGGTAGGAAGAGTATTCTAATAGCTAGAGCTGGGAAAATTGTCCTGGAAAAAAAAAAATCACTGAAAATGGAATTTGCAAGTTAGTGTTGTTTCCAGGAAAGATCCTCAATCAACCAACAGGTTCTTGAATGCAAAGAGATTTTTCTCAAGAAATACAATACCTTTGATTCAGGGATGGGAACTACAACATTTGTAACCTATGGTGAGCAAATCTACATCTTCCTCAGACTCACTAACTTGATTTTGTTTGGCTGTTATGCTATTTAACTTTAGTGGTGTGGCTTCTTTTATAGGTGTAACAGAAAAGGAAAACAAAACAATCTTCAAGGAGAAAGTAACGAAGGGAAGAAGGTCCCTGAGAGTGGTACTTTGTCAGAGACAAGGGGTAGCAGACAGAGCTGGAACAGGCAGAGAGGAGATCAGAGCGTGCCTCCTGTCCTGATGGAAAGGTTTGTGTTTCCCTAAGCAGGTAATGGGCTCATCACTCTTCCCCATGTGCTCCCACATGGACAGGAGCCACGGAGCAACATTCCCAGGGATGCAGACAGCAACTGAACCTCTCTCTGTCGCTTCCTTTTCCATCTTTATCCCTTGCTGCAAAGTTCTGACAATTCCTTACGGAGCCAGAGTTTACCCCAGGCCTGCTGATGGCACATAACAGCATTTTTTACCCCATAACAGCAGGCCGAATGAGAACTGCTGGAAGAAGGGGAAATGAAATCTGGAGTATGACCTGCATGATCTGATTCTCAGTGTTCTCTACCTGCACCTTCTTTAAAATGCACTGAACCAAGGACTGGTTACATGGCTAAGAAATTTCCTTGTTTTTCTGCTTTAATCCAAATGAAAGGAATATATAGCAGCGGAAGAGGAGGAACAGGCTGTGAATATTAAACACATATTTGTGCCAAATAAAATGCCCACTTTAAAAGTGTGTTCCCAAACCTGAAGATAACATCTCCAAGAGATTGGACTGGGAGATGAAAGGCACTGCATTCAGGCAGAGCTGAACATCCATCATCACTCAAGCATGGAAATACAGAGTAAGGGCTTCAGCAGCTCACATCCCTGGAATCAGTTACCTAATGATTCATCTTTCCCACAATAATTGTTGCAAAAATCAATTCTACAGCTTTCCTCCAGTCTTGGGCTTTGCATGGAAAAGCAATTGTTTAAATTAATTATTTAGCAAGTACTTTCATGAAGTTAAAAATACAGCAGCCACCTATGCTATCTATTTCACAATCATTTAATTTTTTTTTAATATCACATCTCAGATACACAGATATGTGATTAAAAAACAAACAGTTGTAAGAAATGTCAATATAAACAGTAGACAATGAAATACAGCGTTTCAGTTCATTAATATCTGTGTCTTAGGTGGCTGCAGGTGCATCTTAATGAATTACAAGACTAGCAAAATACAATTAAATGCAGCTGCATGTGTTTACAAAACTGCAAAACCAAATTACAGGTATCAGTAGCACCCATAATTCATCCATAATTGACAATTTTCATATTACTGGAATAAGGAATCAAGTCATGCAGATGATTACTGCATTTGCCTTTGAGCACTAGAGACCCAGGTTCATTTGCTATGCAGCACCACAAATGAAACAAATTACATACTTGCAGGTTAAGACAGACCTGAAAGCAAAAGCCTCCCTGAATGACAGCCAAAAGCCCAAATCATTCAGGTTCTATTTAGCTGTCAATAAAAGTTCATGAATGGCTGACAGCTGACATAACTTAAACATATTGTTAATAAAGTATTCTTCTTTACAGAAGAATCATCATGTCTCAGCCACAGAGCTGGGTTCTGACCCCAGTTATCCAGGAGGTGGATTTTCAAGCTTCAAGGACATGACAAGGACATAACAGAGCAGAATTCGTGTCAAATACTTGGATTTCTTCTGTATTTACATGTGGCATAGTGATCATCTCCTTTTTTTTTTTTTTGGCAGGACCTTTTCTATTGCAGCAACTCCTGTCTACATTTAAATTTAATTTCAGCCACATCAGGGCCTTTGACCGGACAAGCTCCTGTGCTACCTGCCTTGCTGTGAGCAGGAGTTTAGACTAGAAGATGCCCAGATCCTGAAGTAAAACCAATCACAGTTTCTTCTCTTTTTTAATGAAACACTTTCATTGTAGACAATGTTTTGGGTGTGTAAAAAAGAAAAAAAATAATTAAAAAATTAAATGCTTCAGTCTTTGCTGCTGGTCCCATTTTGCTTTAAAATGGATGACAGCAAGTTTACATTTTTAAAAGCAATAAATATTTTTGGGGAATCAAAAAGGGAAAATAATTTATTACAAATGTTTCTCACCAGCCCACTGGGGTGATCTTGCCAACCTCTTCTTATACATTCTACCCTGTAGTTTTGCCTTGGGACTTTTGGAAAAAAAGGAAGAAAAGAACTTGAGTGGAGATTTTGCTCAGGGGCAATGAGGCAACTGGAGATGCCATACATGCAGTAACCACTGCAATCAATCCAGCTACTCTGGGTACATTACTCTAAGTCGTTGTAAAACAAGAATCCAAACACTCAGAGGGATGAAAGAATGGAAGAAGGATAAGGGAAAGAACAAAAGGGAAACAAGTTACCACATGTGAGCTGTATCTGCTATGTCTTCCAACCAGGGACTGAACTGATGGACTATTTATCCTTCTGGAAATATTTGACTTCACAAAAAAAGAGGTGTTTGTATTCTGACTTTTTCAATATTTATCTTAGCAACAGAAAGATCTTAGGGGGCTGCACTGTGCACAGGAAGAGTACCCAGAAATACTTTGCTACGATTTCCCTCCACGAAGTTATCATGGAGGAGATGTAGCAAGTCTAGATTTCCAAAGACAAAGATAAAAAACAATTTCCTCAGATCATCTGTTGGAAATTCTCTTTGCTGTCTTTAAAGTATAAGCGATCAGTAGGATTTTATTTTAAAAAGAACGGAAGGACAATTTTGCAAATTTATACTGACAAGTAGGTGTTTGTTATCACTTAGATTTTGTAAAATGCCATACTTTTATTTCTGGTTGTTTTATGAGTTCTACTACTGAAAGAAAGTCATGGCCATTTCTCTACATGACCAAATGGATGATCTCTTCTGTTTTGTAGGTGGGGAACTTGAGATCATGAAATGCCAACTCCTGTAAAGGTCCTCGACTCCTTTAGCTCTGTTGTTACTTGTTAGAATTTGACATGAGGAATGAGTGACTGACACTATGGGCTGAGGAACCCATAATTCTCATTTCAAGATGCTTGGAGAGCTTTCATACTCATGATGTCTACTGTGCTCTTTTGGTACCAGAGTATGCCCCACTGATTCTGAGTGTGTGTAGAGCAAGGTTCTTGTAATACTATTAACAGCAAAAATTGTTTCTCAGTCTAAACCCATGTTTCTTTTATGCTTTTGGAGATCTGAATATCTTTCCAACCTAATACATCTCCAAACACCTTCAACAGTCACAGATGCGAAGACTGGAGGTTTCCACTCTTGGCTCAACAAATCTTTCTGCAATGTTTTTGCCCAAACACCTGTTTGTACCACATATCACTGCACAGAAATGACGTGTGACATCAACATCCATTTTATTTTCTATTCCTGGCTGGAAAACTGTCCCTGGTGTGGCCAGGGTGCCCTGTGTGGTGCAGTGGTTTCAGTCCCAGCAGTTCCTAAAGTGTTTTTATGGTCACTTGCTAACAACAGTGTTCCTCAAAGCTTGTCATCCTCTGGAATCACAGACTGGTTTGGGTTGAAGTGACCTTAAAGATCTCTTGTTCCAACCCCTCTGCCATGGACAGGAACACCTTCCACTAGACCGGGTTGCCCAGTTTGATTTGCCAGTGACCCACAGCGAGCAAGAAGAGTCCAGGCCTGTCCCCAGTGGGGACCCAGAGGAAGGAGCTTGGTGTAGAAGCTGCCCCAGCAGATCCACACCAGCATTTCAAGACTCAGTGAGGACATGATTGAAAGCTATTGTGAGCCTCTATCCATACAATCCTCCCACTCCTCTGCCCCCTGAAGAAAGACAGAAGAGTAATACATCCCAGCCTTAGCAGGAGCTACTTATATCCTGTAGTAGGAGGCTTTACCAGCTTCGCTGAGTTTCTAAGTGATATAACACAAATCTGTCACCACAGATGGTCTCGCTGATCGCATCTGTGGCTGAAGTGCCGAGAAAGGAAGCCATACTTCTTACCACTGTGTATAAAAAGAAAACTCTCCTGCAGTAATATTTCACTGCTGACAGCAGAGCATCTTCGTTAAAAAAAGAAACGCTCGTGTATCCTAATATTCTGCCTTTCTAAATAATAAAATCAATCTCCGTGTTAGCAGCCTGTCCAGTCCATATCTCCCCTATAAAGCCAACCTGCGTTCCCTTTTTGTGTCCAGGATAATCTTTAACAAGAGGATAATCAACACATTACAGAGTCCTGATTTTCTCTATATTACAAAAATTCCTGTGTCTTCATTAACTAAAAAGGAGGCAGCTTGCAGGGTTATTTTTCAACTCTGACTTCACAGCACATTCTAATCCTTTCACTATTATTTTGTAAAGATTTATTTGGCTCACACAGATACTTGTAGAATTCACTTCATGGATTTCTCTTCCATATCTTCCAGAAATCACAGCCATCTAATTTAATCCACATGCACAATTACATATCCTGCCTGCTAATATATTTCTCTGAGATTTATTTTAATGTACCAACATTACAGTATACCTTCCTCAGCATGCTCAAATGGACAGTTTTGGGAAGGAAAGAAGTTTCTAAAGTTATCAAAACATTGCATTTCCACTTCCAGTGTAATGTGGAGTGCCTCTTCACCAATTAATTTTATCTAAGCCACAGAAGTGCCTGGGCATTGCTCTTGGTCAGTAAAAGCTTTTCTGGAAGTACAGATGTCTCAGTGTAAAAGTCCATTATCTCACATCCCTTCCAAGATATAAGCAAAGGTTCTTTCCCTCAGAAAAGGCTGCACAAGCATAAATTCAGCATGGCCTGAAACTCCAACCCAGCAAGTAAAATTTCTTTACATTTATATCTCAAAAGCATGAGTCTGCAAGATAAATGTCATGATTCCTTATGCATTCTAATAGACACTTAAAAATTAGGATCACTTTTAAATGCTTAATATATGACAGAATTTCACTTATGTGCTACCTAAATCTGGGCATAGGATACAAATATGTGTATATATATATATATATATAAATATGTAGACAGCAGACTTTACAGTTACATTGTGATGGAGCTTAAACAAACATACCTTGAGAAAAACATTAAGCTGTAATCTACTCATATACCTTCCAGAAATGGAATTTGACAGCAGCATGTGTTAGGTTTACCACATTTAGCAGGAATTTTTCAGTTTAGAGGATATTAACACATAGGAAGCCCTGCTCTCCCTCTTTTTTTTTCTTTTTAAAGACTCAAAACTGTCAGCTGGACTCCTGATAAATGAGTTTTTCCCATCCAGTCTGGAGCCCTGGTGCCATTAATTTCTAATAAGAGCTGGGATGCTCTAATCCGAGGAGAGACCTAATACCTGGTTCACTAGATGGTAATTGTGAGAAGATGACCTGGTAAGGTATAAAAATGGCTTTAGACACCTACTTTATGATATCTCTTTCTAGCTGAACAACTGACAGAAACACATGCCATGTTATGACTAGATGACCTTTAAAGGTCCCTTCCAACACAAACTCCTCTGTGATTCTATGATATTACCTTAATACCACCTTTCCAGTAGATGTATGTTTGAAATGTGAACAGTTTTGAGAAGAAAGAAGGAAAAATTCACTCGCAGGAAGCTGTGGAACTGGTGGTGTGAATTGTTATCTGAGAGAGAGGTAGGGATGACAACCCTTCCTCTTCTGGCCTCCAACCATGGAAATTACACCCTGTTCTCCTTCTCCCTTGTGCCCTGGCTCTTGGTTTGACACACAAATCCTTTCTTCAGCATTTGGATAACCACACCCCAGGGGCAGCTGAAACCAGGAAGAAAAATTCCTATAATGCACTGGGTCACCAGATCCAGTTTGGATGGAAAAGATTTTTTAACTAGAAGGAGTTATGTCAGAAAAGTTGCTGGAAGGTCTCTAAAGATATTCTTTCATAAGCAAAAGGGCTGAGATGAGTGCTAAAGTTGCAAAGTCAAAAAAGCCTTAGAAAGCACAACTGAAGATGCTGTCAGCTCTAATCCCACGACATTAATCCTGTGCACAACTTGTCCATAACTCCCTGTCCCCTGCTCCTCAGGCCCTGCCCAAATCAGTGTGTAGTTCAACCAGCAATGCAGACTGTGCAATACTTATCCTTCCCTTCAGCATTCAGTTGAGGCCCCTCTGCTTCACTCTTCGCTCAAAATCCAAATCCAGCAATAAATGAAACAATAAACTTGCTGAATTCCCCACCAAAGAATACTTTATTCACTATCCTACTTACGCAGGCAAGGAGATGGGTATCCTGAGGAAAATACAAGCACTGAGGAGCCCTGCCTCAGGGAGAGCAGAGAGCTCAGGAGACTCATGGAGAAGATGTCACTTTGCCTGAAATCTGCATGGGACAGGCAAACAGGATAAATGGATGTTTTAAGACTTAGCTGTAATAAAAACCAGCAGCATCAATCATTTTACTGCTGTTGCAGGAAGGTTTCTCCCTTTGCCATGTGGGGAAACTGGTTCTGGCTGAAATGCATTTGCTCTGGGAATCCTGCACTGTCAGCAACAGCTTTCCAGGGACCAGAAGGATCCCACCAGCAAGGATCCCACCTGCTGTCCCACCTTTCCCTGGTGGTCCACAAGACACCAGTTTGCATTTCACACTGGTCCACGGAACCACATTAGGCCATAAAACACAGAGGTTAGGTTTGCTTTTTGTTTATTATCATTAAAAGTTTAGCAATAAGGCTAATGCTGCAGAGAACACTCTGTAATTTTGGGTGGGTTTTTTTTGACCAAAAGACTGGTATGACCAGTGAAGAACTGTACCAAATCACACCCATTAATTTTACATATGACATCACTAATCAGAGAGCACTTGGAGGATTTAGATACTTCTCAATTAAAAGGTCCAAATTTCTGTGATATGTATAAACTATTGTTTATTTTTTAGCCTCCCTGTGGAGTGATATCTATCATTTTCAGCAGGAAGCCAGGGCTATTTGTTTTTCAAAGATAGCTCTTTGGAATTAATTACTCTGGTATTAGACTAAGTGACAAAACAGGTAGTGCAGAACTGAGGGTAGCAAGAAATTTTGTCTCACAGCTTTTTAGAGCAAAATTATTCTCCCAAGCTGACTGACAGCATACCATTAATCACTATTTAACCACTATTACAGCCAAGACACATTAAAAAACATCCCTGAATTTTTCACTGCTAGTTATGTTTATTTCATTTTTTAATTGCTGGCTTAATTTTTTTAATGTCAACAAAAGACAATCAAATTGTCGCTGTAACCATTCAAGCCAAACATACGTAATGAAACCTTAATAGATGCCTCCTGTTTAAGATTCAGCCAGAGTTTCTTCCATCTGATGGCACCATATCAAACATGACAGCTGCTCTTCAGTGCCTGATGTCCAGCCCACCTGAGGTACGTCTGCTACATCTGCAGAGCTTGTGGGTTGTTTTGGTGATAGTCAGGACTGGCAGACAGTTACAATCTCCACTGCAAAATGTTAATTATTAAGCTGTTCCCCCAAATGTCAGAGCTAAGATGGCAACTGCAAAATGGCTGTCAGCATTTTGACTGAAAAATACTAGTTGAGCTTTATTAACCACTCATTCTTCTTTGATTGTCAGAAAACAGCACAGGGCAGCGTTTCATAGTGCACTAGAAAACTTAGGGATGCTGCCTGATGAGGCCTCTTTTGTGACACTGAGAGTTGCAAAGGAAAGAAGAAAACTGAGCAGCACCTGCTGACTTGCACGAGTTTTGTGGCTCAGGGTAGAGTGATAAATCAGGTTAAATGAGAAAGCTGGTTTTATTATGTTCTCATCATCCAGCAAACTCTTCCCAGCTTCTGCCATGGTTTGTTGCCATCTTAGTCCTGCAGATAAAACTCTTTATTGGGTCATAATATAGACTGGATCTCTAAAAGCATCTCAGGGAGGACGGGAACAGCATGTAAGCACAGGGGTGAGCAGGTTCAGAAGGCAAAACTCAGAGCCAGTGTCAGTCACAGAATCATTAAGGTCAGAAAAAGACCTCTATGATCATCGAGCCCAACTGTTAACCCAGAACTGCCATGTTCACCCCTAAATCCCCAAGTGCCACATTCACACCCCCTTTGAGCCAGTCATCCTGGATTTGTTAAAAAAAGAGCAAAAAGCCATCATCATTTGATGGTTGTCACAAGAGCAGTGATTTTAAAATCTGACATAACCTGCAGAAACTTTCAGAGGTGACCTAAAAGATGACAAAGTAGCTCTCACGTGGGGTGTAATCCTGCTAAGGCCAATTAGATAACATCTTCTGTGTGCCACATGACGTGGGATTTCAGGTGAAACACGTGTAACGTGGCCTCATATATATCAGTTTTAAAAAGCCATGGGTGAAAACCTGCACTCAAGACTGTCAGTCAGCAGTGTGTCAAAAATCACCAGGACAGGCGAATTTCCATATTTATGTGTCCAGCAGAAAAGAGAGGGAACCCGTTTCACCCTATTAGCCTTTAAAATGTGGTACAGCATAAGGAACTGAACACAAAATACAACATCTGGCCTACAATAACCCCACATTTGGAAATAAATCAAGAAAAAAAAAATCTTTCCAAAAGGATGTATTATTTCAGAAGATAGTGACTTCCAACAGTAGAAAACTAGAAAGAGAAGGTGATCTTTTATGAGCCCCTTGCTCTTGGAGTTAGAAAGCACAGTTGCCATACAAAAATAGCAAATTAAGTCTAAAATAATTGTATGTTTTTTCCTGTTGTATTGCTGACAACAGATGTGTTTTCTAGTCTCTACCAAAAAAATAAAAAAAAAAATCCAAAAAACCCCATTTCAGGAGTAAAACTGCACATGGAGGCATCACCAATGTCCAGTGTGAAAAAGAATATCCAGCCACAAAATACTTTGCTCTTTTTGCTTTCTAG
Organism: Empidonax traillii; assembly: GCF_003031625.1. NCBI lineage: Eukaryota > Metazoa > Chordata > Aves > Passeriformes > Tyrannidae > Empidonax > Empidonax traillii. The sequence continues at coordinate 662,013 of NW_020955643.1, forward strand.
CAAGAGGGTAAAAACCAGCAGGCCCTGACCTTCAGCTGAGCCTTCTGACAGGAATACAACTGTGGGACTGGAGCAGTGGGACAATTAATTGCCAGACTGAAAGCAGACTGTGGCTGAAAAATAGACGGAAGAAGAAAGTTTGTGTTAAGAAACTGCCAGGGTGGATGTGGGATGATTGATCAAGTCAGCGCCATAATGTCTCAGAGCCTCAGGAAGGGAACGTGGAAAGGCAAGGTAGTGAATTTATTTTTAATGGGATGTGCTTTTTTTTCTTTTTCTCCTTCTAGGAAAGAGAAAAGGTGGGGACGTGTGTGGAAGAAAGGGCTTCTTGGCCCAATCCCTTATGTTTCTGCTTGTGTCCTATTCCTTTTTCTATCTCTCTTTTTAGGGTGAAAAAATTTAAAAACGTACATTTTAATAAGTCTTTTTCTTTTTTTTTTTTTTTTTAAAAATAGGTGGTGATACAAGACTTACTTGAAGCAGTTGCCATGGAGAAGCTGTTCAAGTGAAGAATAATTACTAGGGCAAAATCACATACAATATGGGGACTGATCCTTCAGCTTTTACCCATGCAAAACTCCCACAGAAGTCAACTTGTTATCACACATTTTTAGCAAGCCAGGAAAAGAAAAAGAACTCATACTTCAATCCTTCTGAAGAAAAAAAAAATCATTTGTTTGCGTAACACAGCAGAGAATAGGCTTTTTCAGCAAAAGTCTATTTTCTAAAGACTCTGCAAGCCACCTTGTAGGACAGGTGGGATGTTTTCACTCTCAGGATCAAAGCAGCTAATTACTGAGCAGAAATTTGTAAGTGCATAGTATGCTCTTTCCCATAGCATCACAAATATTGCAGAATGTGTACTTAAACCAAAATGAGGTCCCTCTTTTTGTATTTAATTAAAAATAATAATTGCAAATCCAGAGAGAAACATTTTTAGGTTCCAGCTGGCTATTGATGCTGACTTGCAGAAAGAACCAACATTTCTTTGTCCTGAACACACATAACTCTGAAATTAGAGACTTGTCTCTTCAAACAACAGTGGTTACACAATGTTTCAAACTGCACTTTGCACGGAAATTCCAGCAAATTAATTCCCCCTTCACCTGCATTGCCTCCTGTACTCTACACCTTACCCAGAGTCAAAGCAAAGCTCTGAGTCTGGCAGTGTTCTCTGCTGAGCCCTCAAGGCAATATTCACTGGGGATGTGGCTCTTGCATTCCTCAGAAGAGCCCAAGCCTCGGCTGTTCGATAATGTGCTGTAATATCACCTTGCTGAAAGCACACGGCGCTCCTTTCAGAGTCTGTGCTACCAAAAAAAGACACAGCCCTGCCAGATAGCTCCTTTCTATCATCCTGCAGAGTAGCGGGGTAACAGCTACCACAGAGCTGCTTGAAGCACAGCCCATGGCCAAAATAATCCCACTGGGCCACGCAGCACAGCCCTCACAATTCTACCACGGTGCTGGGACAAAAATGCCCGTGGCTGTGGGTATGGCAGATGGGGGGAAACCCCTGCACAGCCTGAGCTCCACCACTGTGGTAAAAATGAACGTACCTGCCAAAGTTTGCTCCCTTTTACCCAAAACGTGTCACCCTGGAACCATAATAAACAAGAAGAAAGTCAACCTCATCCTGGGAAGCAAGGGGGTTTTTGTGCTGCTACAATTAGAGCAAGCCCTGAAGCTCCTTGGCTCCAGTCACTGCTAAATATCCACAAATTCTCAATGGCCCCTTCCCAAAGCAGCAATTATGAAACATAATATTTATGAAACATCTCTGGAAAATAAGAACAAGCCATGATGATCTTCAAACCATTCAAATGCATCTTTCTGCTGTTGTTTTCATCTGTTAAACCAGCTGCAAAGTTTGGATTGTGATACCCTGTGTTCATAACACACCTGATGTTATATGCCCATTTCTCTTGTCCAGTATCCATTTCAGAGGAAGAATAAAGTCACTATAAATTGGGATCAAGCTTACATGACCCGTGGTCCTCATCTTGCAACCTGATCCTAAAGGGAGTGTGGGGTATATGGGCTCCCAGCAGTGGAAGGAAATCCATCATTATCCATCATTACCAGCTAAAGAGCTGTTAGGAAGCCAGACCTGACCCAGCATCCACATCACCCAGGATTCTCAGCATCTTTCCTGTGCTTTATATGGCAGAACCTTCCCCACAGTCACAAGTAATTTAATGTTTTGGGTATTATAATGAAGGAAACCTTAAATAAACAAACATACCCCAGAACCCAGTAATAAGAACAAGATGATTTTTTTTCTTGAATTACCCCAATTAAGTCAGCAGTTATTACCTCCTACAGCAGTAAAAAGGGAGCACAATTAGAAAATTTAATTAATTAAGCTGAAGGCGACGATACCTATTTTAAAACCCTCAGTGCGGCAAGATTAGCAGAGCAGCTCAGTGAGGCAGTAAATGTTTAGTGCTGATGGAGGCATCAAGCCCATTCATTGCTTGGGTGATCCATCCCTCTGCAAATGAGCACATGTCCTAGAGCTGCCTCCTATATTCTCCTCACAACCAGAAGTACAGACAAAGCAACAGTTGCCCCCTACATCAAACTGAGGGGTGTGAGAAATGACCATCACTGGCTCAAACCCGAAAACCCAAAGCTGAGGGTGGGGGTACAAATGTATATTTTGTAATTACAAATGAAGGCACTTCATTCCAACCACAGGTAAATTGGTAAATTGGACTGATTTTTCATAGAGGGCAAAGGCCTGGTTGTTTTTGGAGACAAGCCCTTGGCAGTTCCCAGAAACTCAGGAAGGCACTGTTAGAGCTGTGGGACGCTCAGGTTAAAGCAAATCAACAGTAGGATGGTATCTAAGCTGAAAACTAATAGATAAGAGCTAAAACAAATTTATTACAGCCTTAATGAGCTAAAAACACAGGAAACCAAACCACAGTGAGGACGAACCAACAGCATCATTCACTGCTATCTTCATAAGGTGTTGCAAGGTTGGAGCAGGCACCAAGGAAGCCAGTCCAGCTCAAAACACAATCTGAAGTAGAAAGGATGGGTCAGGAAAAGTGCTGAGTAGGATAACCCAGCTAAAATCCAGGAGGGGACTGCTCTGCCCATTCCATGCTCATCCTAAAAAAAGGCAGAAAACCCATCACGATATTTATCGATATTTATAAATTCTGTCCTCTAAGAAGGGGAGGGCCCAGACGGTGCAAACTCCATTTAGAGATAGAAAACATGTGGCAAGACCAGGGCAGATGGGTGATTTGGAAGGGAAGTGCCTCTTTGAACTGAAAACAAATCAGTGGAAGAAGCAGAGAATAATGGAGGGGCTGAATCACAGCCCCCAGAGTCTGTCCACACACTCCAGTATCTGGTTACCCAAGAGCCACCAGGGATCAGCCAGCAAAACACTTTGATGGCTTCCTAAACATTGAAAAAAAAGGTTATTTCCTGTGCAGCTCCACCATGGTAGAGCTTAAGAGCAGTTTTGATGTAAACTGAAATAAGCTGCTATGAACAGAAATAGCTGCACATTCGTTTTGTCTAGTTTGGGTAAAGTTGTGTAAATCTGTTTGCCAGGCACCACCCTGGAATGAAGGTGGAGTGCCAGGAAAAAGGAGGAGAGGAGGAGGAGGGTGAGTAAAGGAAGGTGGTTATCTCTGGGGTAGCAACCACTGTGGGAGAGGGAGAACCAGGGTAGGTGAAACATGAGGATTTGCCTTTGAGAGGACAGCGAGGGATGTGAAAAAAAAAGGGAAAAAACAACAGGATGTCTAGAAGAGGAGAAATGAAATGTTTTTTAAAGAGTAAGATAAATAAAAGACACAAGGGATGGATGGGAAGAAAAGCAGAGGGAAGAATCAAGCCTGGACTAGCACTTGGTGCCATCTGGGGTGTGACTTTGGAGGCAGCACCAGAGGAGAGGAGGCAATTTGATCTATGTGAGGGTTTTTCTTAGGGGAAGTTCAGCAACAGCAGGGATGGGCTCCAAAGGTGCAGGTGGAGCTCTCACAGGAGTTCTATAGAGAGCTGGGATAATGCAGAAATTAGGCAGGAATCAGCACCCTAGGGCTTATATTCTGGAACTGGCAGCAGTAAATACTTTCACTGGCATAACTGAGAGTGCCAGAGACATGACATTACAATTCTGCCAAGGTGGCATTTAGGAAAGCACTTTTCTATTTATAACACAGCTTTTCAATGAATAAACACAATGAAAACAAAGCACATAGATGCATTTAATGTTGTGGAAATAAGATTGAGAAATACACATGGAAATGAACTGATAAGTTACACACAATTAGAGATTTTTCTGATTTGCACTCTCCTGTGATTTTCTGTTGATAATTCTATAAAAACAATAGACAAACAAACTTGAAATACTGCTGATGAATTCCCAGAAGCCCCAACAGCACATTTTTCAGAGCTGATATCTAACTAGTAGAAACAGAGAGAAAAGCAATCAAATAAAAATAAATAAAACCAACTCATTCCTCAAATGACTCATTTCTCACTTAAAAGGAGTCTCTTTCCTCTTCCTCCACTGCCCTTTAATAGCTCCTTCATGCCAACACCCCTTCAGGTCATTAAAGGATAACAAGTCCTAGTTCTTTTCAGGATCAGTTCCCGCCTGTTATCCCAGGAAGGGAGCTTGGGATCACCTTCTGCTGTACACACCTGATTCCTTGTCCAACCAGAGCTTTTCATTCCTCCCCCCTTACCCAGGGGACTGTTTCTGTTTCTGGCATCTTTCATCAAGAGCTATTCCATCAGAGAGCAGAGCCATCTCGGGTTAATTTGCAGATGGCCACTTGGTTTTTTTGGAAAAGCCAAGGTACCCAAGGCTCAGCAGTGGGATAACTTCCCACTTTGGCATTATCTGTGCCCAAAACATTACTGCTGTGCTTGCTGTGTCTGATGCCCACAGCAGCATTTGGGCTTATGCTTATGCCTCCCCATGGAACTGTAATGCCCAGAGATAATTAACCTATGGACCTTTTGACATTATTTGCATAATAATGGGGTTTAGATGTCCATATATGCCCCACGAGCACAGTAGGTAAGAGATGGCCCATTCTTGTGGCTGATGGACATAGGGAAAAACCTTTCCATGACTGTTCCACACAACAGCCCTTCTTACCTACAAGAGCTGAGGCTCCCAATTAGTGCTTAAGGTCTTTGTTTCAGATCTTATTTGGAAACAACTGTTAAAGTCCCACTGTTATTGGATAAAGAAAAGTGCCATTGCTCTTGGGCACTGTGGTCTTTTTCTTTGGAAATCTGGAAACAGAGGGAGCTGGGTACCAAGAATCCTTCACAACTGCCTGTTCCTTGAAGGTAGAACAGTCATGGGAACAGAAACTGAAGTGCTCCCATTTAGATGAGGCATCTCCATCAGTAGTAAAGATGTCTTATGTGGTGATTGTAGGGCAGAGAGAGGAAAATGTTGTAAAGTGCTGATTTTACTGTTCTGCCAGATAACACAAAAGGAAAAATAACAACTCAATCTATGCTCTTTCTCTTTTCATTTCAGGACAATGAGTTACTAAGAACTGGCACAAGCAGCAATTTAGTGCTTAATAAGTACCTAAGAGAATTAGGATCCTAATGACTGCAACTGAACTACTGAACAGCCCCTAAAATCCAATGAAAGCATGGGAATAAACTGAAAGAGAAGCTGGATTATGTGCTTCAAAACTCTTCCCCCTCTTTCCTTTCAAATTGGGTTTAAAAGCTTGCTTTGCCAATTATACACCCATGTTTTTGAAAATCAAATTGAACCTTGCCCCTGGCTTTCTGCCAAGCATGGAATTTTGGGTGTTAGGTGTTTTTAACAGGCAATATAAAAAAATTGTGTACCAGTTTTGGAGGGCTTTGTTGTTATTATTGTTTTGGGATTGTATTTTTTTTAGCTCTTCAGCACTGAATAACTGTCCTTCACTTATCTTCTTGTTCAGGCATCAGAATAGTGCAATGAGGGCTACTTGTAGAGCTGCAGTACTGGGGGCCACAGCCAAGGACACGAAGCACTTTGCAGTCCTGAATCACCCTCTGTGCTCCTCAGATTGCATTAGGATCTGCCAATTACAGCAAACTGTACATTTTTTTTCTCCCCAAAGGATTTATCAAATAGTTAAACATTAATGTTGTCAATATATATTTCGCCAAGACAATTACAATTATCTGTTTTTCTGAAACTCCCCTCCCAACCTCGACACTATTTAAATAATTTATGTGAGGAGTTGTGAAGTTAGGGACTTAATGCTGAATAGTCTTTCAAAGCAAAGTAGTGTAGCCCACAGCACTGTGAATAGAATTAGGCACATATGTATATGTATACATATATAAAATCAATTTATTACATGGTCTCCATGTCAATCTAGTGCTGCAGAACTGCAAAAATATGACTGTTGTAATAAAAGATTTTTGGATATCTTTTTTTGCTTGAAAAACAATATCATGGAACTTACGTGTATGTGAGTTTATGTCAGTAATGCTTTGTCCTCAGTTTATCAAGATCTTCCTGAATCCTGCACAGGTTATTAAGGAGAATTCTTTAGTTTTCATTAGATAAAATCAGGTTCAGCTTTAGCTACTGGATCTATGAAAAAACTGCCCAAGGCCACTTGGAACTACAGGCTGCACATGCAAACCCATCCTGTTAATGTGACATGATTGAACTAATGGAAGACACAAAGCCATATGGCATTCCTCTAGTTCAGAAAAATAAAACCAGATTAATTACTTAATAAATAAGTAATGATTACACAAAATGAAAATGCAAGTAGAAAAAGGTTTCCCAGAGCCCTGTTACCCTGCAGGTCTCTTGATTTCTGTCCTGGGCAATTTTGGGGAGAACAGAGTGATAATGATCTCCTGGACCCCAAATCCCTACTGAGACAGGGTGTGCAGTGCCAGGCACAGGAATGCAGCACAGTACATGTTGGGAAGCATTTTAAATGGCTCTGAAAACATATGTGTGAGAAAACTCATGGAAGATGTGACTAGAGGACTGTAAGAGAGTGGTCTCGGGGGTGGATTCTGGCCCTCACATGATATATTGGTTCTGAAATAGTTTGGGGTTTATTCAAGGCAGAGATGTGATAAAGCTCATTTTTCTCAGGAAGGAGGGGAAGATGGTAAGAGGGTTCCATAACTTCTCAAAGGACCAGACAGGCTTCAAAATCAGGAATTTCCAACACTTGCTTCTCTGGATTTCATGCCAAAAAGCAAGTGGTTCCCTCGGTGTTGGGGGCCCACACATACCTCCCAAAATTAAGGAGAAAACAGTATTAAACTTGCGGCTCAGGAAAGTGGCACCTTAATGAGAAAATACCCACTGCCTTTTTCAAGTGAAAAAGGAGAAAAGATGAAACAAATTTTTTGAGATCCAAAGGCCACCATACAGTAGCAAAGTATCAGGAAAGCTGAAGCCCTATGTTCCAAAGACCCAAGCAGTAAGTGCTGCTTAAATTAAATAGACAACCAGACTCTCACAGCTATCAAAAGCTGCTTATTAAATTAAATAAACAAAAGCTGATTAATAAGACACTTGGTGTTAAATGGCTAGCCTCCTGCTTGCTCTGCAATGTTCATTCTATAACAATAAATGAAAAATCATCATGCCTAAGCATGTCTAAATCTGGACTATAAGGATTCTTAATAAATTCCTGCAGTGAGGCAGACTAAACAAAGAATTACTGACATGAAAGAATGATACAGCATATACTAATGGAAAATTTGAAGCACTGTCACAATTAATAGGAGGTCTATTCAACTCCCAGGGAGGGAGTAATGAAATTGGTCGGAGGTTTTCCTTTGTGACCAAGATGAAATAGGATTCAAGAGTCCTACTGTCTAGAGAAGAGTTCCATGGTGGTTATAAGACTCCAGAAACCCCAGGCTACAAGTGTCTGCACACGCAGAAGTTGCTCCTTTTCCCCCTCAGTGGTGAGATGAGGACTCCAATCCCAACCAGGTCAGGTCTGCCTTGGTGCAAAGGTCCTGGACAGAAAGATCTGGTCAGAGAATCCCATCCGGGAAGGAAGCTGCAGCAACCCCTTTAGTTTCTATTGTAAGTAAATCAGATTAGTCTTGTTTTCTACACTGATATCCCCCAAAGGTTCAAACTCCTCCTTGAACAGCCTGAGTCCCAGTTGACCATCTACACCAGGGTATGAAGCTGTAGCACCCAGTGATCACTGAACTAACCAGACTAGAAGTGAAATACTTGTATCAGCCAGGTACTATGACCAGTTTCTCCAAATAACCAGAATAAATAGTGGAGGGATGCCCTGGCACAGCCCTGGAGACCCCACCCAGCAGGCACTGACACACAAAGCACTGCTCTCTCCTGACAATTCTGAGCTTCATCATTCCTGCAACATGCATGAACTCAGGGTGTCTGCAGATTACAACCCATTTTTGAGGACTTCACTGATTGAACAAAAAAAAACCAAAAAACCTGCTCTAAGGAGTAATAGGTTCATGTGTGGGAGATGCTCAACTTTCCCAGTTTGACACAGGAGTTACAGACCCTTCAACATCTCCCTTTCAAAACCATTCACTTGAGCTGAACAAAAGGAGGGAAATGTTTGTACTGCATAAGCCAGCCTGGGAACACTGCAGCTCACACTGCCCTTCCCAAGGAGCAAGTGAGAATCAAAACATATGCCAGATATTACCTGTGCTACACAATACACACTGAGAGGTGCTCAGGTGCAGCTGTGAGTATGTGGGTACAGAAAGCTGCAGAGAACAGGGAGAATGAGGTGGGTGCAGCCAACCCTGAGATCAAGTCTTTTCTTGTTCGATAGACAAATGAAAATTCCAAGACCTTTAGCTTAAAAATAATTGTTTTAGGGCTTTTTCGCTCACAGGAAAATTACTGGGAAGCAAATTATAAATGTAGCCTGCTCTGGCTAACAACTCTGTGAGGACATCCAGGGCACTGAAAGCATAGGGCAGAATATTAAACTTGCTTAAACCATAAAAACAAAGACAGAAAATCAACTGGTATGAGGGTTCTCAGATAGAATAGCAGCAGTAGGTAGAAAGAGTATTGAGATTGTGCATAGCAAAACACTTCTGTTAAGTGTCTGGGGCTGTGGTAGGCAAGTAACTAAGTTCTTAGAATGAGAGGTTATTTAAATAGCCAGGTACTTTGTTGATTATTTCTGAAGAAAAGTAAAAAGAATAAGGCAAAGGCCAAGTGGCGTGGGTTCTTTTTCTTTCAAAAGCAGTGCTCTAATTCAAATTGGTGCTTGTTATGACCATTCAAGAAGGGGGGGTCTAATTGTTAGTTTTTATAAGCCATTATTCAGCTGGTTAATAAGAGGCACAAAAAAACCCCAACAGCAAAATCTGCTGTCTACAACAGAGTAACAATTACCCATGAGTCATTTGACAAACTTTTTATGCTGATTGCAACTGGTGGGTGGAAAGTGCTTTTCCTGCACTGTAAGGTGGTACAGGATGGAAGGTGGCATCTCCTAAAAGCTTGTATGAAGCAAAGCTAACCCAAAACATAGTATAGTTGAAGCCAAGAAGTAGGGGAGCTGTGCAGGAATGAGTCACAAACACCTGGCTGTGTTCCTCAGCAGGATGGTGCCACGACCTGCACACTGCCCAGAGGGAGGTAATGAGCACGTGCAGAGGTGCAATGGGCAGCACAGCCTGTTTGGTAAAAATTTGGGTCTGTGAAAGGGGCAGTTGGGGGCCAATCAGTTTACTTGTTCTTCAAACACACTGAACAGAGGAAACTCCAGGGAGATCAAGCCTTTCCTCACCATAAACATGGCAAGATGCTCCTGTCCTGAGATGGAAGCTGCCTGTACAAAATACCAAGAGCAGCATCACAGGACTGAGCCCCGTGTGAGATGAAATGTGCAGCCCATGTGCTCGGCACACCGTGGTTCAGCTGCAAATCCAGCAGTCAGGAAATGTCTACTGGATTGTGGCTGCGTGCCCTGGAGTGTGCTGCTGCTTGTATGAAATTGCTTTTCCATTTTTTCACATAAATACAGCACTAAAAGAAGTGTCCTTCCATCATTAAAAGTAGTTCACATCCAATTAATAATTGGTCCTCCAAGGGAGTTTCAAATCAGGGCTTGGACTTGATTTGATATCACAGGCACTGTATCAAGAGGCTGAGGAACAACTCGTTCTCATTCAGTGTGAGTCACATCCTCTCAGCATCCATGCACTCAGGCATTCCTCTAAAGAGGAAAAAACCCTATGCAAATTTCTAGGCATATGATCCTCCTCTGGGGTTTTTTTTGCTCTGTTTAAGATTAAGCTTTTAGAGTTATAATGGATATTGCATCATCAGGCTAGCTTTAATATGTAAAAGAAAGGCTAATTATATGCTGCTTGGTGGTGGCAGCAAAAATATAAAAATCAAAGCTGTTTTCTTTATCTTGTTTTTCCTTTGAATCCTCATGGCTCAGGGAAAGCACGGAGCTGACAGCCCTGGGCTACAAAGAAAAGCAGGGTGAAATTGGCCCCTGTGCAGGCTGCAGGCAACAGGCTTGTGCACAACTTGCTCAGGATTGATAGGCTCCTGCAAGTTTAATTTTCCTCCCCTAGAAGCAGGCAGGGGATGCAGAGACAACAGAGCCCAGCTTTCCCTAACAGAGGGACCAATTCAGCCTGTCCCTCACTGCTTTCCTTGAGGTGGTTGACACTGGAAATGTTTGAAAATTCCACTTGTCCTGGGGCAGACTGCCGGTGCCCTGGCCACTGCTTTTCTGTGTTTAGGAAGATAATATGGACAACACAAGGCCTGGGATCTGCTCAGCACAAGGAGGAACACCACACATCTTCTAAGCCCGGTACTGGTTGAGCCACCACGAAGGTCCAGACTGGAAGAGCTCTTGCAGCCCAAGAGGCTTTGTCATACAGTGTGGAAAGGGAAAGGATTTGATTTTAAAGGGTTTGTGCCAAGAGATTAAGAGCTAATGCCCATAACTTCCCATCATTTTTCATGTTTTCCTGAATTCCAAGGAAATTTCAAGACTCTGCCAGAGTCCTGGGGGTTTTATTTGGAGTGCTAAGGAATCAAACCGGGCAGGCAGTGGGAGTTCAGCACTGTGGGGGAAACTCCTCTCATCTCCATGCCAATGTTTTCCAAACCAGAGCCAAAGGCAGAGCACTTAGCTGTGCATCCACCAAACATCTCCTGAATCACAATATTTATCCTCTAGTTAATCACTAACAACATAGATTTAGACATTCCTATTTCTGATGGTTGTGACTGGGTAAATCATCCCAGCTGGATTTGGGAACCGAGTCTCTGCCCAGCACTCTGTCCAGCCATGCAGAATTCCCCTCTCCAAAGTATCGTCTGTACTTCCTAAATATCCAGATAAATGCACCATACAACTTATATAGCACACCAACTGTGATCTACATTTAAGACATAGATAGATGAATAAAATAACAGGGATCCCTCACACACCAAAATATGTGCAGAAACTCAAATCTCAGCGACTTTGGCAATTTTTGCTACCTTTGATGTGACGGATAAAGAAAGAGATGTAGGGAGAAGAAAGTGAACCATGCAAAAAGTAAATCTTTCCTAGCTAAGGAACACAAACACGCATTGTTTTGGCAGCGGTCTCTCTAAATGTAGTTTGTGTTTGTTTTGTATATTGATTTTGCAATTCCCTCACAATTCCCTATCCTGAAGTAGACAGCAAAAGTTACTTTTTAAGAAAGATTTAAATGAATTAATGGAGTTGCTGGGGAAACAGAGGTATCACACAGCTCAACTGCAAGTGCTTGAGAGCAAAGCCAGGCTAAGGGAGACCAGCAGCTTTTGCTCAGAGCCATAAAATAAAGGCACAGACAAACCTCCTCAGAGCTGAACTAAACTACCCCCACAAAAAAAATGATTCGAGCCTCCCAGGGGAGCAAGACATAACCACACCAAACGCCTTAAGTGCCTATTCGTGTAAAAGGATGACAGAGCAGCGCTGTGTAAATCCCGCTCACCTGCTTGCTTCTCATTTAGCGGGTGATTTACTGGAGCAAACTGCAGCGTGAATGCCTGATCGCTCTGTGACCATGGCTGTTTAATGCCCCTATGCCAGGCTGGGGTCAGCTTTGTCATTCACATCGGGCACCCAGGCTAATTCAGGTGCATCCCACATCCTCCCTGAGGCACTCATTCGCCTCCTTTCAGCATGAGTGCTTTATGCACCGCAAACTAATTATTCTGCCTCTCCCTAGCCCTCTAAAATGCCAAGGAATGTAAAGAGAGGGCAAACAGCCTCATTTCAAAGCACTGAAAAAGTCAAAGTTACTCCTCTTTTGGGGTTCTAAGTCACAAGTGAGTGATTTCCAGGCAGTCTGAGAAACCTCAAATTCTGAGTTGAAAGACATCCCGAGTTCTTGGCTTCTCTTATAGTACCAGTATTAAATTGATTGCCCTTCCTAATATCCCTATAATCCTGTCTGCTCTGGGCATGCTTGTTTGGAGTGATTAGACTATGAGAAGCAATTCTGCCCCATTCCTGATGGATGTACAGGAAAGGACGTGTCTGGCTCCGAGCTCCATAAACTTATTTTGTGGCCATCTTCAGCAGATGCACCAGAATACATCCCAGGAATAGAACTGCTGTGTCACTCCTCCATTGCGACTTTTCCCACTCTTTGGGTTTTTGAAACAAAACTTCCAGCAGATTTTAACCTCAGATCCTCATTGCTCACAATTTGTAGAGTAAATATTTGGAAACTCTACAAGCAACAGATTTTACTGCTTTTTAGGGAAGAGATTATTTGAGAAGCTGTATTGTTAATGCACACACACCTAGTCAGGAGGCATTTGTGTGGTGTTGGTTTTGTGTAGGGAGAAAAAGTAGATGTTAACTTAAACTGCCAGTTACAAGGAAGAAGAATTTAGCTAAACTCATCATTTGACTGACTGGAAGCAAATTAGTAGGAGGTTAAGATGCCACCTTTGATATTGTCTTCTAGCAAGAAAAGAATTCTGGAAAGGCAGGTTTCCCAACCCAAGACTTCAAGCATTTATGTCAGAAGCTGACATACTTCTAAACAGCACTGTCAGGAGGAGGTTTTTTAATGCAAGTTCACATAATCTATATTATTCTGAGAAAATGGAGAGCACAGTTCTCCTGAGGGGCAGAGCCCAGATTTCAGCCCAGCAGCTCAGTAACACAGCTCAGCAACCAAAATGCACAACCAGAAGCAGAGGGGGCAGAGTGGGAATTTATGCTGTGCCTTCCTCACATCAACCAGACTAAAGCCAGCAAATGCACAGCTACCAGGATTGCATCTTTCCTGGGGCCTGTGACGTACCTTCAGCCACAGGGGTAGTGTTTCTTCACAGTTATATTTTTGTCTGTCCCTAAGGAGGGATGCTCCTGGGAAAGGGAGCCTGTGTGGATTATATTTGTGCTGCAGATCAGGGAGGAAAGAGTGAAAAAATAGGTCTTGCTTAGGGAGCAGAGCACTGGCAAAGATGAGAAGGGATGTAGAAGCTGGCCTACAGTCCCTTCACAAAGGCTCTATTTTCATAAAGAGTTTAAATTCACCTGTCTTCAATTTGTAAAGAATCCTTCACCATCCCAGGTCTGTGCCTGCCCTCTCAGGGAGCTCTGGGACTCTGTGATGGTACCTGCTCTCAATGGCTCTCTGAAATAAGACTGGGGACTGCAGGTGACAAAACCACAGCTGAGGAAAAGAGCAGGTGAAGGTGAGTACACAGAGCAGGACCCTCTATGTGAGAAGATACCCGTCATCATTTGTGATAGACCATCACTACCAGCACATCACCACCAGCAATACTGAAATGGGTTAATTCTGCAACCATTTCCCAGTACCTACAGAGTTTGGACACAGATACTGTGCTTAGTTTCAGCTAATAAGATCTGTAAGGGGAAAAAAAAACCCCAAACAAACTCCTCCCCCCCGCTCCCCAAAACAGTACTTTGGTCAACAGAAGAAATGTTCCACTCCCACTGTGTATCCTATGAAGGGAATTGGGATTATCAGGCACCAAAGACAAAATCCCTGCAATGCAGAGCGTCACTGCAGCCTCCACACCTGAAACCACCAACAGGCACCAAGATGAGCCACCAAGTTTATTTTCCTAATGGGTTGGTCAAGTGAAATATGATTGCTAGGCACTGAAAGGTTTTTTTTAGCCACTGATTTCCTACTGGGTCACCCTCTTTATTTAAATACATAGTATTGCTTGGCTAATAAGCTCTTAAAAAAACCACAAAAACAAAAACAAAAAAACACCCAAACCTAAACCAATATCTAACAGATTTTTCCAGGAGGTGACTGGCATCACCAAGCATGAATACACTTGAAGTTCAGTTTCATTTCAAGCTGAAGAAGAAATCGAGAAACAGTCCTAAACTTTGATTTTAAGGATGCAACTAATTTTATTTACTGCGTTGCTCCCAAGTGTTTCACTCCATTTCTTCTCTGACCAAAAAGCAAAACTCAAAACCCTCTGCCTTCTGAAAGGACAGATGGTCTTACTCCTGAGTTATGATAGGGGAAATATTTGAAGTTGCTTGTGCCATGACTTTCCTTTTCAGGACACTGTGTTTTTATTTCTGTTTCTCCTTTCCCATGTCAATTCTGGTCCTTCTTGGAAACCTTGCTTTATTTTTTTTGACTAGGTAGTAGGGGTATTCCAGGTCTAACACTTTATAGCAATTTAATTTAATTTCATTTCTTATGTCCCTGCCTCTAGGGTGCTATGTCTTCTTTTCACTTCTCTGTGTAGTAGTTGGATTTATTCTGCTTTTCTTCCCACTACGGTTTTTTAACGTTTTCTCAGCTGTATCCTGCCTTCCTCTACCAATCTCTCTATACCCCATTCCCACTTAGAGGTGCACCTGTCTGGGGAGTGGAGATGGATCTGAGCTCTCCCACTGTGGCCCAGCTCTCACCTGGACCAGACAACCCGATGTAACAGCAGCTTCTTAAATATACATATTATTAAATCAGCAATAACACAGGACAGAAAATAGCCCAAATCTTGAAACTGAGCAGTGCTCAGCAAACAGGTGCAAACTGAGTCCACTCAACCTGAACAAAGTTTGCACAGTAGCACAATGAATGCACCTACTCTCACACTTTAATTGTTGCCACTAGTCACGTTCATTCACCACTTAATTTTCTTGCCAGCAAATGTGCAGAACACATTCGTTTCAAGATACTGAGTTAAGGTGAAACAGAACCTCCAAGAGGAACGTACTTGATGTTCAACACAGGAGTGTCAATCACGGTGAGTTCATCTGATGTTTGTTTGAAAATTTCTGAATGTTTAGTTTTGACAAGAGACATTTCAAAGAGAAGCTGTGCTTTGTTAAGCTGTACCCTTTAAGCACAAGAATAACTGCAGCTTAAAAGAAACATGATTTTCACTACAAGCACTGGACTGTAAATTGCATTTAACTCCGAATCCAAAGTGAGAAGAAGCTACGTAAGGATACATCACTTGGTGGCTTTAAAGTCACCTTTTACACCTTGCATTACTTCTGTTGCTGCTGTTGCCTAAATTCACATCCTACACTGACACAATCAGTGAATGAACGTCCTCAATTTGCCTTCAATTAGCAGATACCTTCATTTACCCAACAATCTTCAGTGGTTTTACAACTGGCAGCTCTGTCCTACGGCAGTGATTCTTGGCCAGATTCTGAAATGAGTGTGTGCAAGGGATTGCTACTCTCAGATGGATCTTTTGTTCCCAAATATTGAAGAATAACAATACACATCATATAGATAGATATATAGATATATATACAGTGCTCATAATTAAAAATTCAGTATTTTTTCCACCTGTTAGTTATTTGAAATACCATTTGTTTGGGCCTATGTCTGAATTAGCAAATAATTGTGGTGAGAATGAAGCCTCTGGGGATAAATTCTCAGATGTTAATGGTGAGCACTTTATCTGTGCAATAGTATGTTGTGGTGTAAATATTTAATTGGCATTCATTGGACACGTCTCCACTGCAGATAATAATTTATTCCCAAGGAATTTAGGAAGGTCACCCTAATGTCTGCAGACTCCTTGCAGTGCTTAAACCATACTCCCACAAGCAAAGTACTTTAACATGAAAAAAATTTTAGAGTGTCTGAAGTCAACAGTGGTGAATTTTTGGCTTCAACTAAACCCCTGGTCTAACTTAGTACCAGGCATATATTGACATTCATATGAAAAACTTTGGAAAACAACTTTGTACTAAACTTCCTGTACACCAGTGGCTTATTTTAGTTATTTCTCATTCTGGGAAAGAGGGAACCTGTTCCCATCTGCGAATCCAGCAGGGCCACTGGATGCTGCACCTCAGCCCTCCAATGGATCCAAGAGTGAATCGAGAAGCATCTCTGGTCAGACTGATCCCACCCACTGTTCCACACTGACTGAGACACCAGAGATCTTTCCAGGGTAGCTTGATCTAAATATGGCAACTCAGGTAAAAGAGGCTGAAACTACCCAGGTTTATGGCACAACAAACCATGAGCAGACTGACAGGTGACCAAAGATGTGCACTGAAACACTGTGCATTAACTGGTTTTGAAAATTCAGCAGAAGTATTACTTTTTATACACAATTATTACCCAGGAAAATATTTCTGCATCAGATAAAGAGGTAGATCTACCTATTAAATTTACATATACATAAATTTTGGGTTATATCCATGCCCAGATATCGTATTATCAGCTTGTTACTATAATTGAAACAAAGATTAGAATCACCAAGTCATATAAATGAAAATTAATCTTCAAGCAAGTGCTAGAGGAGCTCCAGCAATTTTTGTGGTTTCATTCTGTCAGCCAACTGTGTATTTAGCAGGTATGAAGGGGATAGTTGTTGGATTTCTGGCACGTAAAAGTACAAAGGCACTAAGCGACCACAATTTGAAAGCATGTAAAAGCTTTCGTGAGATTTCTAATTCCAGATAGTAGACATTAAAAGCTGATGTTATTAACCATTTTTCATTATGAAAGGTCCCTTCATCCCTGAGTGAGCAAGTGGCACTGACAGCTGTACATTACTCTCAGATGACAACAAGCTCATCAATCTTGCAAGGCTCCAAAGTAAAAAAAAAACACCTCAGGATTAGCAGGAAATAATTCACAGCATTAAAAATAATAATAAAAAAATAATCAAAAACCTTCCAAAGATAAAACATAACTCAGAAATTTAACTCCAAGTACTACTAAAAAAACCAGATTATTTTAGACAGGGTTTGAGGCAAGAGCCACAGCCAGAGGGCCAGAATTGCAACAATAAAACATTTACTAATAGGGAGACAGATTCAGGAAGATTTTTGGTACCATCTTGCTGGATCTTTATGTACCTTCATAAGTCTGCAAGTGTGACTCTGTTTCCAGTTTCCTCAAAAGACCACCAAATTAGTCAAGTGCTGTAGGAGAACTGTGGGGCTGAGATTATCATCTCAGTGTCCTGATTTTTAGGCTCTCTCTATGGGCCTTTACTCCTTAGATTAACCTAATATATACTTGCATCATCTTTAGAGCCAGTCCTCTAAAGCACCAAACATAAAATGCAAGACACTCAGCATTTTCAGCTCTCAGGGAAGAAAAACCCCAAACCTTGCAGAGTGTGGTGGTTTATCAGTTTACTGATAACCACACTGTGACTCAGCTAAAAGCCATCAGGATAGTCCTTGTGACCTGCTCCTCCCTCTGGAGCAGATCTAAGAATATACAATCTGCCAGCCAAGATGTGGGTTTTATGTTCTCACGAAACATGTGGCTGAGCATTCATCTCTCCCCTGCTACAGCAAATCCAGACAAAAGCACAATCCCTCTGGAAATGGGCAGAATTAGGAATTTCCTCCAGCCTCCAACTGAAGGATCAGCTTCTCTGAACAAAATGGGATTGTTTTGAGGAGTTTGTTTCGCAGCTTGTGATTCAGGTTTCGTGTAATTCTGATTCCAGCCTTGTACCACAACAAGTATCCAATAGTAACTAAGCAGTTCCATTTGCACAGCACATAAATATTTCATATGGTTCTTAAAGCCACAAGTGCCAAACTAAAAATGTGTGTAAACATCAGAGAATCCCACCTCTAAGGCACTGAATACAGCTTTGGGATTTAGGGGTTGTCCTGTCAAGAAGATCCTTCTCATTCCTCAAGGTGCAGCTCAAGTTCCTGACATCCCCACAAGTAGGATAGTGTTCCATCACATTGAATTGTAACATCTGATCTCCCAATCAGAGTGCAAAGCTGTTGCACCCATGTCATTTGAAATAAGAAGCTCTAAAAGGCAGCAGGGGTGTCTGCTCTACCAACAAGCTTCCACTGTACACTCTTCTCATTTTGGGGGTGATAGAGTTTCTGGATTAACTGCTCCTTCTTTTTAGAATTGACCTGGGAGATATGGGAATATCAGTGCACACGTTTGAAGACTTCTGGGGACCTGAAATGAAAACTGCCGCTGTCACCATCAGCTCCCCAAAGAACAAGAAATAGCATCATTTCAGTCATTCTTACAGCTCCAAAAGACAAAATTAAGGTCAATGAATAGTTCAAAAAAAAAAAAATCCTAATGGGAAAGGTGGGAATCAGGCTGAAAGATCAACATAAACTGATGTGAAAAGACTGGCTTGGACACAAAGCAAGTGTTGGTAAATATCAGCCAGTGTTTGCTTATAGGTTTAATACATTATGCATGTATTCACCAAGACAGTATTACATGTAAAAAGTTGCATTCCTTACAGAAAGCTTGGATATGGGATACTGAGAGGAACTGGAAGCTAAGCAGATTAATCATTGTACCGGATAATCTGAGATTAAGTGATTCTAGAAACAAGCTAAGCCTGTTGCAAACCAATCTCAAAAGTATTTGTCCATATCATTGACATTTCCTTCAGTTCTTCAAAAGAAACAACCTGGTGACAACTAGACCTGAGTTTTCATGGTTGTTGACATGGGACTAAACAAGAAGAGTTGGAAATCAGCAGGATTTTTTTTTCTCTGCATTATTACAGTGGCATTTTCTTAGTTCTTCAGAACAGCTGAAGGACCCTCCTTGTCTTAGCTCAAATTCATATGTCCCTCTCCTTTCCTACAATAAATGGAAAAGTCAGGAAAATAAGGGAAGAGTGAGGACTTTTTCAAGCTGACAGGAATTTCCCTGTGGGCCTCTGCCACTTTGTGCCATCCCCTCCCTCCTCCTTCCCCAGCACCTACAGCCCTACACTGGGGACATGCAGGAGGACAAATGTTCCCTTAAAGTCAGCTTTCTGCTCACCCATAGCTCTAATTTTCAAGGATAGGATGAACAGCTCCACACTGGTTGTTTCTCTTGCCACTGGGACTTGGCAAGACATGTCCATATCCCCCTCAATCTTCTCTCCAAACTGAGGGACCCCAGACCAGACCCTCCCTTTGATCCTGTCTCTGGGATCAAAATAGATTTGTCGTCCTTGACCGATTACTGTCAATCTCAAAAATATGCACATAAATAATTCATCTAATCTATTTAGGTTGACATCTACCACACACTCCCTTGGTATATAAAGTCTTGATTGAGTCTTGGATTTCAGATCATCATGAAAGGGTTTTAGGAAAGAATAGCTCTTCCTTCCCTCTCTCCCACAATAGAAGCTGATTGAGAAAGAGCTGGCAAGAATTGAAAGTGTGTTAAGCATCAGTCTTCCAAAGTTCTGGTAAGGACCTGAGTGGTGTGAAGGGCCTTTTACTCCTTAGGAAGTTTTTTTGTTTATTTGTAGGGTCTTGAATCCAAGTGATGGTCTTTGATTAAAAAAAAAAATAATTCTGGTAGTTCTATTGATACGATAAAAACTTCAACAAAGATATTGTGGAATGAAATGGCAATTAGGAATTTTTAAAAATGAAATGTAAGGGTTTGTAAGTGAACTAATAAAATAACGTGCATTTTACAATTTAAATAGTTCTTTTTATTCTCACCTTTTCCAACATGATGGTAGCAACGGCCTGACTACTTCACTATGGACACGTCTTAATGTAGGATTTTTGTACAAGTGTCAAACCCTTCAGTGCAGCTCAAAGCAGACACTTTGGTCTGATAAAGGGTACTCTGATCTGGTCAATGCAAGGCAATAATGATTTTCAAAGCAACATGGGCGAAGATACAACATGAAGGATGTTGATGAAATACTGAACCACCACTCACTTGTAAAAAATTACCGCAAAATTAATAAATAGAATATAAACAAGTGGGAAAAAATAAATTTAAATTTGAAATCCCACATTTTAGCCAGCCCAGGTTCTGATATCCTATTGGAAGACTGTGGCTGTGGACACTCACACACCATCTGTGGAGGGGAAGAGGCAAGACTCAGTTGGGATGCTGCACGAACCTGAGCTGCATCACCTCCCAGCCCAGGGATCCCACTCCCTGCTCCTTCCCAGGACACAGTCAGCCTTTCACTCTAAAACACTGACTGGTGTAAGCCTTGACTCCTTTAACTTGTTCACAACAATCCCTGCAACCCATCACAGCTACCCAAGCTAGAAGGCAAGCTGACAATGCAGTGCATTCCAAAGGTACTGGTCTTTCTGAAGAGTCTTACAGCAGGAAAGGGAATTTTGCCCATTCCCCCTTCTGCTGTTACAACGCAGCACTTGGAAACACTGCCGGGAGGATCACAGGAGGTCATCACACTGGAACTTGTTACAAATGCTGCAAATGGAACACACCAAACACGTTGTAACAGCAGAAAAAAAAAAAAAAAGGGAGTGAGAACATTTCGCTCCGTGATGAGGTAAAATGAGCCATTTATCTGGTGCTTGCAGTGTGACCCGCACTTTGCTTGCAGGAGCACAAGGGATGCTGAACTGGAAAATAAAACTGAATGCTCAGTTTGGTTCTCTTCCCTCTAGCAAGAAACTGTAGAAAAGGGAGGAAAACTGCAAGGAAGGAGAATAAATTTTAAAGGATGTTACCTGCCTTGCAGGAATTGCACTATCAATAATTATCGAGCTATTGATAAACAGAGGTCACCCCAATGATAAAAAAAATATAGATGAAGCTTTTCACGTTGTATATATTTTATCAAGTGGGAGTGCTCATTCTGGGGAATACTAAGGGAATAAAGAAGGAACCAGGAAAAATGTGCTTTCTGCTTCTGCACCTTGGATCTGTGCAGGTGCTGAGGGGTAGAAAGCAGAAGCACTCCATGTGCATTGGAGAAGATTCAGGTGATGCCTGCTCCTTCTCTCCTGGCAAGGGGCAGGGAAAACAAGGTGAAGTCATCTCACAGTCCCTGGCAGGGCATTCAGCAAAAAAATGCATCCAGTAAACAGCAGTGGGGCTGATTATACATTTATAGGGTTCAGGACCTGTCTGGGACAATTCCACATCTCCTAGTCTGAGCAGAATTTGTGGCTTAAAACAATGTTCAAATCTTTTGCTGCCCTATAAATAGCATATTGTTTAAAAATACTAAAATATGACTGCTGTCAGAGAACTGATAATATTGCCTCTTGAGATTTATGGAATACTAAAATGGCAAAAAAAAAAAAAAAAAAAAAAACAAATCCCAGACAAAAACCCAAACCCCATCCATTACCAAAGAGACACTTACAGGAGGAAATTAGTCCTGTCCTGCCAGAAACAGGACGTGAATTGGACTCCCCTGCTACCATAAGGATGACCTCCTGGTTAGAGGGTTGCCCAATGCATTTAGTACATTCACTGAGACACTAAGATGTATTTGAAATTCCTCTTTGCAGCCCACAATACTACAGAGTTGTTCTTTCATCCGCGTGGCCCTGATCTGCACTGTAAATTATGGTCATCCCTTCTCCCCGCTACCAAAATTAATTACCTGATCAACAGAGCTAATAACACGTGGCTGCTCTGCAACAATCTGTTTGATGGATTTGTGTTTGGGGCACCGCAGAGGGCCTTGCCAAGACACAGGCACCATAAACATTTGGATTCTGTGACTGGATGACTCACGGCGAAGAAATCCCCGTGGGGCGGGCAGGAGCAGGAGGGCTCCCCAGCGCTCGTGCCGGGTCTGTGGATGGGCAACCTCACATCTCCAAGCCATGAAGCAAACTGACAGATCATCCCTAACTGTAAATACCAGCTCCAGCAGCCAAAGTATTGCCTTTCCAACACCAGTATAGCTGAACACATCAGGAGGGAACATAAGTGTGCAGCAGTGCACAGCCACTTTCCCTTGGTAATGGGCTGGCACTCAGACAGCTGCTTCCAGATGCTTTGGAGGGGAGAGGACAGAAAGAAGAATCTGTCTAACAACAAACTGGAAAAGGGGTGTGTTTTTCCTCATTAAATTAGTATGTGAGGAAAAAAGCAACATCAATCAATAAGAGAGGCAGCAGCCCAAAATGAAGCCCCTGAACTGCCATGAGTTTCCTCAGCATCTCAAATCGTGCCAAGTAATTAATGCTGAAAAACAGCCTCTGGTGGGCTCTTCCCATTTCAGAAGAGAAATGAGAAGCAAAAAGGTAAAAAAAGTAATAGAGTTCAGTACTAGAGACAGGCCAAATTCAAGTAGCAAAGCTTCTGTTCTCAGTAGGAAAAGACTGTCCCATGATGCACTTACAGCTAACTCAACAACAACAAAAAAAAGACATTTTTTTTCTCTCCCTCCATTTAACCTTTGGGATAGTCTGTGTAAATGGAGATATTCAGAACAAAGCACAAATTGGATCAGTAAAAACAAAATGACCTTGTGATTGCCAGTTCCTGCAGACAGACCCAAAATGACAAAACAGCAGCTTGTTCCTTCACCATGGCCAGGGAACTGAGCTGCACCCTACCTCTCAAAAATAACCAACCCCAAATTTTCACCCCTTTAAACTCCAGATCCTGCTCTGCTCTTCCCCTGAGGAACTGCCCCCACCTGTTACAACCTGGAGTCATTCTCTGGGAAGCTGAAAATGCAAATGCACCCCTGAGGCAGCAAACCCAGGCGGGAGGATAAGTCAAAATGCCATCACAGCACCGTCCGTGCACGCTCTGAAGTCCGGGCACATCTCGGCATCGCCTGACAGCGACTGACACTTGACAGCCCAACAGATCCCTTATCTGCCGGCAGGAAATGAACAGTGCCCTCAATAACTTGAGGTGTCTCTTTCAGTAGATGACAGTGACAATTTAGCAGTTTGTTCTGGCAAGTCTTGCAGCATCTAATTGCATTTAGACAGACAAATTGGAAGAGCAGTTCCTTACTGCACTGACCAGCGTTCTTTACAGGACATGGTTAACAACTCACTGTTTATTTGCAAATGGGTTTTGCTTCAAACAACTGGAAAGTAGTAAAACCTTTTCTGAAGCAGTCAGGGCTGTGGTTTTCCCTGCAGATCTAGTGGAGTTAGGATTTAACAATGCAGAGACAAGACGTTGCTGTTTGTTGTGTAAAAGAAAAAAAATCGCTCCAAGGTATTTGACTCTCCAAATTCTCTGAGTAACCAATATAGATCAGAGACTAATTCAAAATAACCATATAAGCCAGGAGTTAATTACTCACAATTCCTTTCAGTCAGAAGGTCAAGTTAGAATCACCCTTCGGAGGTCTGAAGAAACTGAAGGACACATGTGTGAGAGCATCCTACATCTGGAGGATGTAGGACCACTGGGAACATAAAATTGCTCTTACTGCAAAACAGTCAGGAACCTGACTGACATTTCTGCCCTCCCCAGATCCGTGGGTGTCGTGCAATATCTCCTACATCTCAGACTTTTGACCTTTTGTCATAGATCAAACACATTCAGGATATTTCCTTTTGAATTCGAGGGAAACTGCTTTATAAAAGCGGGCCACTGGCTGTTAATTCAGCTGTTCCATGCTCACCAATAAACCATACCCCCAGGTGCCACATCCACACATTTTCTTAACACTTCCAGGGATGGTGACTCCACCACTTCCCTGGGCAACCCATCCCAGTGCTTGAGAACCCTTTCAGTGAAGAAAGTTTTCCTGAAATCCAATTTAAACCTCCCCTGGCACAACACAAGTTCATTTTCTCTGGTCCTGTTACTTGGGAGAAGAGACCTGGCCTCACCCTCTTTTCAGGTAGTTGTAAAGAGTATTGAGATCCCCCCTGAGCCTCCTCTTCTCCAGGATAAGCACTCCCAGCTCCCTCAGCCACTCCTGCTCTAGTCCTCTCACCAGCTTTGTTGCCCTTCTAAAGAAACAGTATTTTATTGTTTTCTATGAAGTTAAGGGGAAAAAATACGCACATCTGGGTTTTGGGGGCACTGAAAGGCCACCTATAGTTGAAGTAAATGACATGAAATTTTGCATTATTACTTTTCTCCTCCAGCTGAACGGTGGAGGGCAAATGCCACGATGGCACCTGCATAATGCAGACACACGTAATATGTCACAGTGAGTCAAAAGCCCTAAAGGAAGCCTTTTAACCCAAATGTGTCTGAGTATCTCTAATGTAGAACAGAAGAATGTAAACAGGCACGAACTGCTAGATTTCTGAAGGGCTTTTCATTCAGTTCTCTTTGCATTGTGGGCATCAATCCCAGAACATAAGAAATAACTAGAACAAAGGGAAAATAGCCAAACAAGAAAGAGACCTTCAAAGGGGTGATGTGCTTCACACTCAGCTGTAAAACACATCACTGTTGGCAGATCAATATTACCAATCTCTATTTGCACTCCCATCCCTGGACAAAGGGAGCTCTTCTGACAGTTGCTGTTATAACAAACTCAAAGACACAACTCTGCAACATTCAGTTCATTGTAATATTAAAAAAAAAAATGAGTGATACCCAGTGCTCACTGAGGCCTCTCCCAAGAAGACAATGGTAGAATGATACACAAGGATTCTCAGCATTTCTGTACCTAACTGATAGTTGAGATAACGCCACCATTCAGATACAAACCTACTCCTTCCCTTTTGTCCAAACCCTCCCATATTCTTTCCCTGGGTTTTCAACTTGGTGGGGGAGAAAACAGACTCTCCAACCTGATCAGTCACGATTCCTCACAATCACAGTACCAAAAAGTCCCTCCTTAATTTTTGGGCATGTTGAACTGCTTAGACAGGCGTTCATAACCTCAGAACCGAAAATCTATAGACCCAAATATCTTTACTGCTGGTTGAATTAAAAAGCTGACGGGTAATTTACGATAAGGTAAGTATTCAAATTTTTATAAAACAATAACCAGAAAGCTCAGGCCTTAGACACTGGCCTCACACACTGGAGGTGAGCTGAGTGCTAAACCCTGGGACAGATTTTTTGTATCTGTGTCTCCACCCTGCACCTGTGTCTGAGGGCAGTGCCTCGTGCCACAAAACTGAGTGGGGAGCTCTTTCCAGGGAAAGCACACACAGCCAGAGCACAAAAGCAAACACAGAATGTCGGAGTTCAAACTGGTGTTCGGGAAATTACCAGCCCTTTGTCCCTGAACAGCGTGGCTGCTGCGTCCCCCTCCTTTTTCTGGAAGCTCATGAGGAAATACCATATGTCAAGCAGGATTTATTACAGACTCTCTATATGATTAAGTTCCTTCTCGGCTTCAGGCAAGGAAAAATTAATTTGACTTTAAAACAAAGCAAATGTTAGTCTAATATGTGCATGTTTTCTGCTCTTTCCTTAGAGAGCAGATCCTGTATTTTGCAAGCAGCTGAGATTCCTTCTGAAACCAATAGGCTTTTTGACTGATGAACCACTAAGGATTTATTGCTTAGTGAACAAATGATGACATATTATCTAAAACAAATGGAGCAAGTGGTGCCTGTAGAGATGTGTCTAATGGACAAACAGTGTAGGTGAGGCTTATATTCCAGCAAAAGGATACCTATTGTTTAAGTGGTATTATTTACAGAAGGATACAGCAGAGGAGAATGTGTTTTCATATGATTATCCTTGATTTTTAGAGTTTTTTAAGGGGTAATCAAACTTACTGTTTCAGCCCAAGGAGACACAGTTGTATTCAAATTTTGCTTGAGCAGTGCTCAGAAATAGAAATGCTTGAAAAGACATGGCAAAAGTGGCCAGTTCTTAATCACTGTAAACTCAGGGAACTACCTTATTGAATTTTTGTGCTGCATTGATCATGTAACCCTAATTACAACCTTGATTTAAAACTTCAGTTTCTTAGTCGTATGAGCTAGCAATTAATTATTATTTAAGTGTTAATTATCCTTAGCCTATACACATTTGCTGAAGTCTGCAGGCTCTTTTCCTGTAGATCTAAAGGAACTATTTTTCTCTCTGAAGACTCAGCTCTCTGCTTTAGCCATGCTTTGCCATCCATTTAAGATGAGAAGTTAGAGCTCAGACCTTCATATCCTTCAAGGAGGTAACCCACCTCCCCAGGAAAGGTGAGGGCAGAGACCTGTTTGAAGCTGACTGTGGTCCAGTAGGGAATGACAGAGCAATCCAAACTATGCCTAACCCTAATTAGCCCAGCTGATCATGGCAGGACATGTATTAATTTATTTTTAACCCAGCTGCAGAAAAAATCGAAACACCTTCACTCATTGTTATTACAGCAATTTTTCTAATAAAAAATAATTTTAATTACAAAATTCTATAATAGTCTTAACTATAACAAAATACTTTTCAGCTATAAAACTATAAGGAAATGAAATGTTCTCCCCAGTATTAATGGGCTTTCTTGGACAAGTTATGTTTCAATGAAATATTAACTCTTGATCATTTGTCATTTGTTAATTAGCAGAATAAGCTGTAGGAAGTCTAGATTACCATGCAAATGTTAATTAGGTCATAATTTATGTTAAGCATTTCTAAGTATAGGAGCACCAGAACTGCATATAGCAGCAGCTGAACTTTAGGAAAAGAACTGCATTTGCAACAATTATTTTTTTCTATTTAAATACAAGAGTTACTATGTTTTAATAAATACCAAAGAACATATATTTAATTGTCCAAAGCCTCCTCTCCCCTTTCTACCCAGAGTCACAACTCAGGTAAAAGTTTATCTCTGGCCAGGGAAGAGGAGAAGTTGGGAGCAGAGGGTGAGGTTGCTTTCCAATGCAACAACTCCCATGTGCCCTTGGAGACCTGGGGAAGAGATAACAGCTTAAATTTATATCAAAGCCAAAACACACAACCCTGCAGAGGCAGAGATGCTGGAGCTCTCCCTGCATACAGTCAACAGAAGCAGCAACACTACTGGAGTCACCTCTTGCCTTTAAAAGTGACTCACTGTGGCACTTTCCCAGGGAGAGGGAGAGGGTAGCTGAGAAACAGGGGAATCCTTTTCAAACATTTGTCCCAATGTTCCCTTCACCAGTGACAGGGGGGGAAAAAAAGTTACAGGATGTGGGTTTCCAAATCTGTGAGGCGAGAGCATCCTCCGACCTCAAGCTCCTCCTCAGAGGGTTTCACATTTTTAATTTGCTCTTTACAGGCACAGCTCCTGGCAGCACATTTTTGTCTGCTGATGAAGCAGCAGGACCTGCACCTGTCTGGGGCACACGTGGCAATATGGGCAGCGTTCAGGCTCGTCGTTCCTGTTACCTGAAAACACCCCTGTGCTGCAGCCCCTCTGAAGCTGGCCCTGCTTCGGGATTTTATGGGGAACAACTACTGAAATAAACAGCTGCAATGACACACTGTAGTGGGATGAAGATAAATTTATTTTGCTGTTTCCACACTCCCACAATTTTTACACCTCCCCACACAAATCTGCCCAAGCTGCTTCCACTTTGTTGGTATTATCAAAGGAAGAAAAATAGCACTGGGCTCTGGAGGGAATACCAGCATTCACTCCCCCTGCTTCACTTTGAAGGCCAACATTAATTGTTATTTTCATTTGTTGAACTGCATTTCCATTGATTTTTTTTTGAGTTGTTTTTGTGCCTTTTTTTTTAAAGAGGAAAAAAAAAAATCATTAAATGATACAAGACTTAACAAACCAAATGCAATTCTACTTGAAGTCATAAGTCAGCTCTACCTTCTCCAAGCTGTTTCTAAGGTAAACAAAGTCAGGTTGGAAAAAAATGACAGTTCAACCATAACAACTGTCACTTTAAGTGCTAGAAATACAATAGTTTGGGGAGGGGGGGAAGTAGAGGAGGAATGTAGTTAAATTTTACTCTTTTTTAGTACAACTTAAGATCTCCATCCTAAAAACAACACAGTGGGAAAAACAAGAGAGGGAGAGACCAGGCAAACGACCAAAGGGAATCAAGGACACTAAATGAATTTAAACGCTTAATTTCCACCAGGAACAAATAAAGGGGAGGGACACTGAAAAATAGCAGATGACATGGAAGGACCAAGCAGTTATTTACCATTCTTCATAATGCAAAACTGGTGAAAAGCACTAAAGACATCACATGTCAAATTGATTTAGAAGAGCAATTTTTGAAGTTGTATAATTGCTATATGGCACCGTTACTGACATTTTACACCAGTAAATATATGTACTTTTATGCACAGTAATTACTTAGTTCCAGGTCACTACACAGGCTTGAGTTATACTACCAAGAGGTGTAGAAATTAGAGAGAGGAAAGCAGGACCCTGTATCCAAGTGCTGCAAAGGAAATAATTAATTGTGTGGCCTCTGAATCCAGTACCAGGTCCCTGATCCATGGCAGCAGCTGACAGCAAGGTCTGAACCCCAGAACCTGCTGGCTCTACTCCTGACCTAAGTCACTTTATTTAGTAAACAGTCCACAGTGAGCAAGAGATACTTTGTGAATGTGCTCTTTGTATAAACCTCTGAAAAAATGTTATTTTTTTTTTCAGGAAGTTGTTTTAATAAGTATAACTGATCATAGAATCTCTTGAGTTAGGAGGGACCCACAAGGATCATTGAGTCCAACTCTTGGCCCTGCACAGGACAGCTCCAAGAATCCCACCCTATGCCCGAGTGCGTTGTCCAAATGCTCCTGGAGCTCTGACAGTTTTGATGCTGTGACCACAGTCCTGGGGAGCCTGTTCAGTGCCCAACCACCCTCTGGGTGAAGAACCTTTCCCTAATAAACAACGTAAACCACCCCTGACTCAGCTCCAGGCCTTTCCCTTGGGTCCTGTCACTGGTTCTCAGAAAGCAGTGCCTGCCCCTCGTGAGGATTTTGAAGACCACAGTGAGGTCTCCCCTCAGACTCCGCTTTTCCAGGCTGAACAGACCAAGCGACCTCAGGTCCTCCTTGTAACTGATATTATTATTTCTGCTATTCTCTGGAGCAATTTAAACCTCCCAGCTCTGAGGAAACTCCCTATTTCCCATTTATTTCCTTAAAACCAGAGCACACTTAATAACTATTATTTCGGTGGAGATGGGCACAGTGCCTTGACCTCTGTTTGGAATATCACATTTAAATCACTGTGTATACAGTGACAGTGTTGATCTCATAGTCCCTCAAGCCCAAATAGCTTTCCTTCACACTGCCTATATGTTTTTCAGGGCAGAGATGCAATCGATACACACAAAGCAGTCTGAGGAACCCAAGAGGAACTAGAATAGTTTTTGTGGAATTGATGTCACCTTGCATCCATTAGCCCCACTCATTAATTAGGAAATTAAAAGTGTCTGATTGCTCCCCTCTACTGAAGGTCACCCTTGAGGCCCTAATGTTGGCTTTAGATGCTAATTAAGAGCTTGCTGACTGCTGCCAGGGCAAGGGCTAAAACACCAGCAGAAATCCTGCTCTACATCCCTGACTTATTATAAACAAATGTGTGTCCTTCTCCACAGGGGATATTTTTAGGAGTACCTAAGCCCCAGGTTTATCACCACAGTTTGTAAGGCAATAGCCTGGTTATACACATATACTTCACTTTAATAACATCTTCCTTCTTTCAGAGAGTAAAATTTGGTTCAGATTAATAAACCCAGGCACTCCATATTATGCCGAGTCATGGGCATCAGTGAGTCAGTCAATATCAAATTTTATCTATGCCTTTTAATAATTGTTGATAACTGTTTATTAATAAAAATCTGAGAAACAACATGGACACAGGTGTGTAATTAAGATACTGCTCAAAATACTGAATTTTGGTCTTATAAGCCCCTAAGCAGATATAATGGCTTTAAACTAATCTACACTGAACACTTGAGTGCAGAAAGTAGATTTGCACCAAGACATGTGCAGTGCTGGAGCAACACAGGAACTCATCCAGCTAGGGAAGGATGGTACCACATTAACACAGCACACAGTGAGCACGTCCTGATGGACCTGTGCTGGCTCTGGAGCTGGTACAGGCTCCAACTAGGACACCTCTGGTTGCCTTTGCATTGTGTGGACATGCCTAAAAATCTTCTGTTTATGGAAGGGGGATATTCAGAGAACTAAGACCCACTGAAATGAAAAACCCTGATGCAACTGGATCCTTTAAAGTGAATGCCTGAAAGCTCTGTGGCTGAAAACCACAGTAACTACAAGGCTGTGTTGGGGTACCCAAACCACTGAGTCCCAGGAGATGCCTTCATATATCAGATACAATCACCTGAGTTTAAGGCTAATTTATCTGTTATCCTTAGTACAGATCTTTGAAGAGAGATATCTAAAGAAAGTCTGTCTTTATGCAGTTCTAGAGAAATTATTACAGAATATCAGACCAATTGCTACACCTAATCCATTACCCCAGTAGCAAAGGGCTTGGTGCTTTGAAAGGGTACAGAAAGTACTGTGGGAATGAACAACATGAAAACCGGCACAATGCAAGGTACCCATGAAAGCAAATTCAACACAATAAACAGGAAATAAAACTGCTGGGAACAGATCTAAAATTATATTTAAAAAATCAAAACAGGTAGTTTACAATTGATGCAATAGCAAAGGGGACACCAGGACAGAGGGGAGACAAGGTACAGCCTAAGGACAGTCTTTGCCTCATGATTTCAGATAGGCACTAGCACAGTGGAACAAAACTTACAAAGAACAGAAAAAATGAAGGTAGAAATAATCAGGGCATGAAACAAGAGCCTTAATAAGACTTCTGGCTGCACATATAAACTTCAATGATTGCATCTTAGACTGCTCATGCAGCATGATTCAGGCATGGCCAGAATGACATTCTTGTTACAGGCAGGATGAAAACATTCACAGTGGACAGTACTGCAAACTGAGATTTGACACAATGAGGAGTCCTGCTACAGCCTTGATAAGAGAAGAATATTGTGCCAGCTATATTGTATCAGACTTAAAAGCCAGATGTCATGGACATCAGGGAGACAGGTACAGATTTTAGTGCAAGCATCACTAGCTTTTTGAATCCTAGAATACTGTTGATCTGTGAATAGACTGACACATTGCAAAGTGGTTCTCTAGTTTTGGCCTCCTATTATTTAAGATCACTACACCCTTCTTCCCTTTTGACTGCCCAAAAGCCTCTTTGTCACCTGCAGACCCAGTTACATACCACTCACTCTCATGGACCTGAACAAAAGCTGTCATAACAAATTTTCTACCTCAGTGGAAGAGATTAATTTTGCCCTGGTTAAGATGAAGTGTCCTGATTAGGCATTTACTCCTTTCTCTGATGGGTCACTCAGCTCACCTGAAATCCCTCACTGGAGCCATCAATGAATTTCATTTTGTAGAGGTTCCCCCAAAGGTGCTTTTATCTACAGCCCTAGAATACTGTTATCTACTGCCCTAAGCCTTTTGGGTAGTGCTGGTAAAATATCACTGAATCATTGTGGTCTTTCTTGGTACCTACTCTGTTCTGCTGATGAAGTAATGCTGGGATGAAAACTCAACTGCTTGTTTGGGAAAGATTTACTCTTAAATGAGACTAGCAGCTTCTTGCATCACCTTTTTCTTGCCAGTTTTGTAGTCTGTGTTCCAATGTTTGCACCACCTCATCATCCCTTGATCTTCTGGAAACACTGCCACCTCCATGGTTTTGTTTGTTCTCCCACACACTTCCCTGCAGCCAACCCCAGGGGATGGAATCTGCCTTGTTCTGCCACCCTGATACCTGAGGTGTTGTATTTTTACACTGTTAGGACAGATTCTGAGCTCTATGACTTAAATAAACAGAAAAACCTACAGGAAACACCAGTAATTCTATGCTAAAATAAAAGACTTAAAAAAAAAATATGCAGCGGATGGTCAGACCCACTCATGTGGATGTCAACATCTCAAAAAAGGTAAAGGTGACATTATTTCACTTCAAAATTTTCAGTTAAAATGAAATAGCTGAGTTAACTGGGGTTTTTTATTTGAATTTTCTGTAAGTGTTTTCAGGTACATATTTTTCCTCAAGAGGAAGTCTAACAAGGCAGGTCTGAACTGATTTAAAAAGATGTACTTTCATTAGCAGGTGATTTACTACAGCAGAGAGCGTGTTAGATCCAGCAGTAAAAGCAAATTAATTGAACCAAAAATACTGTAGGAAGAAGCAATCTGAGTTATCAGGTGTTAGTAATCAAAAGAGATTAATACAGAGATATTCATGACCTCTACCCATAAATAACCATAAAGAAAACTTTTCTCTCTTCAGAAAATGAATTCATGAGAGCCTCGGAAACTGTAATTAGTATTAATTTAGCCGATTGTACACTTAGATAAGATGTACATAAAATGGTTTCAGACTTTAGGGGAAACAGACAGCTACATACACCAATTAACGGATTTTTAAAAGACCTGGAGATAAGCAATTAATTAGAGGAATGCAGGCAATAAAGGGATTCCAGCTGAAGAAGTTGTTGGTTCTGCAAACAGGAGCCAAGGAATCATTGGAAGGAGGCTGTGGGATGGCAGAAGAAGAGGGATCAACAGGGATCAGCTCACCTTAACTGCACTAAGCACACTCCCTAAACTAATTGTGACTGTTATTCAGGAAATCTTTTTGTCACCTGGTAGCAGCACATCCCCTGTACAGTTTAAACTTTGAGGAGAGTCACTTGGCAGCCATTCTGATGGGGAAAAGGTGCTGAAGAAAGAGCCAGTTTTCGGTCAAAGGCACAGAGCGAGCAGAGTCCCTGTCAGGGGCACTTCCCTGGCCCAAGAGCAGCAAAGGAAAACTCTTCCCCCCCTCTAATTCAGGTCAGGACATAACTGTGAATTTCCCATGCTCAACTTCACTGCACCACCTCCACTCCCCGACCTAGAGGCCCTTCAACAATAGATGGATTTTTATTTTGTTCCATTCTCCATCAAAATCCCTGAAAGTCTTCTTTCATCTTCCTTTGAAGTAGATATTTTTAATGAACTGTTTACCAGCCAAGTCTAATTGAGCAGCATAACTACAGCAACTTGAAAAACCACTCAGAAGTGCTCTGGAGATGGGAAATGACTGGGAGCCAAAAGTTGCAAGAGTGAGCAAATGAAAACCTTCTTTTAAAAAGGGCTCCTGATGTCAGTGAATCTGTCATTCCTCCTTCTTTATGAAGTGTGTCCTTGTTCATCAAGAAATTGCTTAGCATTTACCAGCCAAAACCCAGCTTTGCTTTCTACTCAAACGGCCAAAGACCTGTCTGGGCTGCAATTATGAACTGGTGTCATAATGGCACAAAAATGTAATGTAACAGTTGCAACAAAGGCAATTCTAAGGAATGGCAGAGTTTTAATATTTCAATAAGGTTAAAGCAGGAGTGTTAAATTATTTAGGTCCAGGAATAAGATATAAGCACTAGAGCAATATCACATCCATACTCATATATCTTTACACATGTAGAGGTGATACCTATGTGATAAATTGCAGGAGTGTGAGGTAAATTAATTTACTATGCACTTTGATCACAATACCCTCTCCTGGCCTACTAATCCATTTCCCAGCAGACTCGCTCTAACATCCCAAATCACAGAACACTTTCATTGCTGCCATTAAGGACAACGTTTCACAGTCTACCTCTTTTTTTCCTCCTGACAGGTGAGGAAGTTTCCCTCCTTGAAAAATTAAGAAATATAAATTAAGTTAGGGGAAAGCATACTGATGAAACCTTTATATCCTCTACTCCTCCATATAATAAAACTACATTACAGACTCATAAAGAGAAAATATCTTCAAATTCTTCAAATACTGACAGCTGGGCAAGATGCTGTGATGTGTGCATGTTTCTGGTGGAAGGAGAAAGATGAATAAGGAACAGATGTATGTGCAACTCTCCAACTACAATGATTTAATATTGCTAATAAAGAAATAATACATATCTACATATAAATTCCTGGAAAAGCACTAATAGTTAAACCTAATCTACAAATGGGCTCACAATTTGACATTTTAAGGCTATAGACTATTATGCCATAAAAATGCTAATTAATATATCTATCACTGCCAGAAGTGTGATAGAACCAAAATGTTTGGCAAGCTTATTGTAAAGAAAACCTGTTACTACCTCAAATCCCCAGTCATAGCTAACTACCAGGAGCAGGGAATCACAGGTCTCCCCCAGGGAGAACAGAAGCATCCTCCCTCTGCCATGCTCTGAGCATCACACACAGCAGAGGTGCTGCCAGGCTAGAGGTTCCCAGGAGGACAGGAGATTTACCCCTCTGCCCACCAGGCAGCCAAACAGCTGTAAATCCAAATTATGATCTATCACAAAGCTGAAGAAACTATAAACTCGGGTGTTATTTATCAGAAGATCACCAAGTGGATTGATTTTATGGATTTGAAGCTTCTGAATCTTACCACACGTACAGAAAGGCACAGTGCCTGAAACCTCCATAAAAGAAATCCATATGAATGTGGGAAAAGCAAAGCAGGAAATGACTTGGCTTACAGTAAGGCTATGGATGTAAAGCTGTGTTCTGGACACACAAGCACTACCTTCCCCCAATTTACAAAACACGGCTTTGTTTATAGCATGAATTGTACTTGCCCAAATATTAATATTGACAGAAACAGTTATGGTGGACTTAATTACACTTTGGGCACTTTCTGCACTTGAGTCAATATCTATACTTTAGAATTTATTACAGGAATCCTGATTCAAAATGTAATAAGAAAAACATTTCTAGAGATGAAAAAAGGCAAGATAATTGATATTGTTCTCAGGTTTCATACATCTGTCCTTGACAATTTTTAGTGTTTCATTTAGACAACATGATCCCTGGGAGGTCTGCCTAGCTGTGGCCACCGGAACACAAAAGGTAAAAATAAAAATATTAGAAGTGGATAACTTCCTTATTGGGGTGAGGGGAGGCCAGGGCAGCTACTGCCACACCTTGTCCCTGCAGCTACCAAGATGTTTTCACTGCTATTTGGGGAACTGCAGAGGTTCTCTCTGTATGGGAAAAAATACCTGAAAAAGGCAGCAACATCCATTTTCTGCTGCCCCTTACGTTGCTGTTCCTGCTGCTTTGGTCCATGACAAGCCACGGTCCCGGGGGAAACGCCTCATTCCAGACTGGCACTTGTACAATCAGGAAAGATGCTCTCAGCAACAGCACAACTGAAAACATTTCAGTCTTCATCAGGACCAGCAGGAATACAACCAGACTCCAAACCCTTGAGATGATTTGATCAGCTGAGTGCAAGACCTGGTCAGCAGATGGGAAACTTTTGGCACTGAGTTACCCAGGAGAGTGACCAAAACCCTGCTGCTCTGAACATCCCCACTATGGACCACACTGAGTAGACAAGAAATCAGAGAAAAGGACAATGTTATGTGAAGAAAGTGAATGAAACCAGCTCTGTATGCTAAAAATGGGACTCTGGACTATGTACAGAGGCTTGTAGTGAATATTCCTGCACAACAAAGAACAAAAAGGTTCGATGTGCCTGGCCATGTGCATATCCACACATTCTCATTTTGAGAGGTGATACATTGCCCCTTTCTGTATCCTACTAAAGGAGTAATGAAAGGAAATGGATAAAATAAAAGCACCATAAATAAGGAGACTTTGCAAAAGAAAAATTAAGCCTCTTCTTATAGCATCTTTGCCAAACTTGCCATTTACAGAAGAAGGAGATGCTTCAGACAAAAGAGGGTGGCCAGAATTGGATGGGTTTTGTTCTTTTGATGTTAAAAGAAATAAGAAGAGAGTTAGGCAGAGAGTGATACAATCCAGCCTAAAACTTCATATTAAAAAAAGAAATTAGCACCCTTTCCTCATGGTTTAGCATCCTGAAAATGTTAAGCAGCTTTTTTATGGGATAGCACCTTTATCTTCTTCAGATACAATTCACAGGGTGTTTCTCAAACTCTATCACAAATAAAGTACTTGTATATTCACAGCATCCAGTAGCTGCCTCTATAATTTATGGGCACCATCCTATGCAAATCATTGGGAAAAAATGACAGATCTCAGGGACTGTTTGTTGTTTAATCTCAGTTTGTCGTGATTCAAAAAGAACGATGTGAAAATACAAGGAAAGTCATCCATAATGGTAAAAAAGGATTCTTGGATGTTCTTAGTTGTTTTCTAACACACATAAATAATCAGCTCTTTGTCAGCTCTGAAATGAATCTACATTTTCTATTCCACATGAAGGGCCGTCAAAACCAATCCTAAGTGTTTTACACCCCATTCTATTTCTGATAGCAGAAATTTGGGGCTCTAAGACTTGACAGCTACAGATCATCCACTGAGCTGAGTAACAACATGAAAAGACATCACACAGAACTGGGCTGGGACTTTTACAAAAATCACAAAGCTTTGGAAAGAGGTTTGTGCTTTGTGCTGCTGAAAAAAGTAACAAACCTTGATGGTGTGGGTTGGTCCCAGCTGGATGCCAAAGCTACTCCATCACTCAACCTCTCACTTTGTTTTACCAAAATTTGGATCCTGGTAAAACTGCTTGTTCCTACCAGAAATTTGTTGGAGTTTGGTTTTTTGTTTGTTTTGTGTGTGGTTTGTTTCAGGGGTTTGTTTGTTTTTATTTGTTTTTTGTTACAAGTCTACATACTTCAATAAAGGTCTCCTGACACATAACCCCCAACTCATTTACTCTAAGTAACTCATTTACCATTTTAAAACAAATATATCCACTCAGGAACCCCACTACATTCCCCTCCACCCTCCCAAGAATCTGGAACGAAAAAGGCACAATTAGATACAGTTTAAATAACTGCTGGAGTCAATGATTAATATTAGATTGCACAGAGCTTCGCTGCTGATAGACAATCATGCTGTCTCTGGAAGAGGAGAACAGTGTGCTGTGCAAATCAGAGCTGGGTTTACATAAAAATGACAAAAGCAGATGCTATCACTGAGATAAAGAAACACATTCCTAATACTTTGTTAAAAAAAAAAAAACTCCTAAAAGCATCTCAAAATAAAATTATATTTCAGTCTATGTTTCTTCAAGGACAGCAAAATAAGTGCTGCAGATGCATATTAAAGGAGAAGGAGTGCTGGTGTCTGACTCCGTAACTGTCACCCCAGCGAGTGAAATGGGCTCATTAAATTAGCAAAGGTCTTGAGATGACTGAAGTCAGCAAAACACAACAGCACTGCAGGCAAACATCACTTTGTCAAAGCTTTGCTTTCCCTCTCTGTGGGCTCCTGTTTCTCTCTGAAGGGATGGAGAGAGGCCATGAGCAGGGCTCTGCAGCCTTGGTCCCACCCAAAACACAGACAGAGAGGAAGGGAAGCCACAGGTCAAGACTTCTGTTCAAACAGGGCAGAAAGGCTTTGCCTCCTGCACCATATTGAGAATTAGTGGGCAGTGATTCAGCTTTCTCCTGAAAGGAAGAAAAGCAAAACCAGCCAGAAGTGTGCCCTTCCCAGAGGGTAAACTTTGCAAGAAGTTGTTTTTATGATACCCATCCTTTGTTTGTTGAAGCCTCCTTTTCACATGCATTCAGTTCTCAATAACCAGGGTCTGCCACCACCAGCTCAGATCACAGCTCTGTGCACTCAGCCTCAGGGACAGGGATTTTAGATCTGCCTTGTTCATCTCCTCTGTTTTTGGCAGGGTTAGGGGCTGTCTCAAAGCCCATCCAACCTTCCATAAAACACTACCTTATCCACGGAGACTGAGAGCAATGGACTGGTTATTTTTGCTGTCTCATAACAAGTGAAGGAGGAAAACCCTGACGTTCCACCCCTGCTCTCTTAGTTATTTATTCCAAATGGAAAACTGAAGAGTCATTGGAAGTTTCTCTCCCTACCAGTCATATCTTAACTCCACAGCTCTACTTCAGGAAGAAAGATCGGAGGGTCAACCCTACAGCAGAACGTGGCTTCTGGTTAGAGATAGTCTGAATTAAACCTACTTAAAGAAATAAGTACTATAATCTCTAGAATTTTTTTTATTAATTGAATCTTGCTGCTCTTTCAGTGTTTATAAGTTTGTCAAATTGTTTCAGATTTTCTTTTTTTTTTTTCTTTTTCAATTAGTCAGAAGAATGATCGAGTTGTTCTAAACTAACTTCAAAACATAAATACTACACCAAACCAACACTTGATATCTTGCTTTGGCTGTCATATAAAAAAAATTATATTATTTACACTGCTTTAGTCACACAACAAAAGGAACACTGCTTTGCAAAGTGTAGACTGTTACCCTGTATTCCATCAAACTGCAAAAATAAACAAACAATTGTCACAATAGAAAAGAAAATTTGCTACAATTACTCAAGCACATGAAAGCTTATCTCCACAAGAGATTCAATGAGCATTTTTCATATTAATTCATCAGTACAGATGGAATCAAATCCTAGTTTGATTCTCAAAGCCTAACAAGAGCCTCTGAATACATTCTGCAAGCCAGGCAGTGGGCATTGGCTGATGCTCAGTCATCTTTCCATTGCATGAGAAGAAAAAGGATCCCCTGGAAAAGGATCCCTTGCCAGGACTCCACAGTCCAAGCTGATGGCCCACATCTGGACTGGTACACTGGACTCATGCTGTGCCTCCATGAAAGCAGAGAGTCCTGACAAGGAACAGAAACACTGGTCAATAAATACAAAACCTCTGAGCTTCTGTGTTGCCCAAACAAAGATAAATTATGGAGAAGACCTTTCCCAGGTTCCAACAAGTGAGAAGCAAAACTTCTGCAGTCAACCTCAACACCTGCAGCCCAAAAATTGTCATCAGTGGGGAAGGACATGCAGGACCCTACCAGCATCTATCCCAAATGTGTGTGTTCCCACACCTTTGTCTGGACCAAAGACGACATCATTCACGGGTTATTTTCCATTCAGGATTCCCAGATCACAGTCCTCTTTTGGGACAGAACTTTCCCCAGAGCGATTTATGGCTCTAAAAGCAATCAAAAGATTATGATTAAGGTGGGGTTTTTTTTACAATTATAGCAAATAGAAGTTTTCATGCTGCTGTAGCTGGTCTGCAAGTGCACTGAGATAGCAGGCTGTTGATATTTGCAAGTCAGACACATTTCAAAAAAATGCACTGAGTTATGCAGAATCCATGTTACACTGCCTGTGAAGGACTGGAAGCACAGCACTAAACTCTGGTGGGAAGTGTAGTCTTCAAGCGAGAAACATAATTAAAGAGGAACATTTTTGTCCTGGGAAAAGCCCAATCTCCTCATCTTTTCAAAGAAGCAATTCAGCAACAAGTGGGAAGCTCCACATTTGAAACAAACCCTGCACTGGCTGTTCAGCTGAGTGCCTGGACACAGGAAACATTCCCTGCAACAGCACAGCTTGTTTGTCAGCTGAGCAGCAGCAAGTGAAGGTGAAGGCTCTTTACACCTCACAGCTGGGGCAGTCTGATAGATTACAGCTTAACCACCATGAAAGTTAAGCCAGCGTGAAGTTGGCTTACAGCAAAGCACTTGATTCCATGAAAAGAGGGAGCTGAGAGGCTCCACGATCCATCACCCAGTTCACAACACTTGTACTTGCACATCAAGCCAAGCCAAGGACAGAGCACCGGGGATGGGCTGCCTGCTCTGGGCACCAGCTGGGAGGACGATGCCTGGCAGCCACCAGCCTCACTTAGAGAGACCAA
Organism: Empidonax traillii; assembly: GCF_003031625.1. Lineage (NCBI taxonomy): Eukaryota > Metazoa > Chordata > Aves > Passeriformes > Tyrannidae > Empidonax > Empidonax traillii. The sequence continues at coordinate 701,802 of NW_020955643.1, forward strand.
GTTGGGAACAGAGTAACAAAACCTCACTTGTTTACATCTCAGCTGCCACAAAAATGATCGTGGGGGAGATCTGTTTCCTCTGGATGCTGCACAAGGGGATGGACTGTCCCTGAGCTGGCCTTAAAGAGAAAGAAAAGGACCAAACAGAAAAGCCACTGTTGGCTGGGTCTCCCCATAAAACTACTCTATCTGTATAGCAATAATGATGTTTTGAGACTTGTATGTTCCATCAGAACATGGAATAATCTCTCCTGATAAAGGCATATTGGAGTTTTGTTCATAGCTTTGTTGGGTTCCTGTATAAAATCCAGACTTTAATGCACTTGAAAATCAGACAGGACACAGTTTACAGTAAGATCTCTGAAACTTAAGATAGTAATTCATATAATGCATTATTCAGAGAAAACTATTTTGCTATAGTTACATTTAAAAGTAGGTTTGCATTTTAAACTTTGTATGAATTTTTCCCCTAACAGACTTTGAATCATAGATTCTGTCAGGATTAAGGGATAATCTCTTCTCACCTGTTAAGGAACACAGCCCCTCAGATGTAGGGAGCAGCATACTAAAGGCATACAATCCTCCTCAGAAGGACTTCTGTATAAATGTGATACTGCTTTGTAGCTTGTTTCCATCTCTAGACACTATAGATTACACCTTTTCCTCTGATAGACTAGAAAACAAAAAAGGAACATAGGAAATAACTTGTTTTACATAAGAACGGGGCTTAGAGGGGGACTGGCACAGCCTGAACCTCAGAGGATTAGGACTGGTACAAAGAACTGCTCGATACCACCCTGCTCACAGAAGGCACCTCACCACTAAACACTGCAGCAACAGGCAGTTCACAGCCAATTAAGTGCACTCTAAAGAAGTCAGGGAACTGTTTTACCAGAGGAAGCCATCAGAGGATTTACAACTGAAGCAGAATCCCACTGCCTTTAATTTGCACATATTTTTATCACCAGCATTTGTTCGTTTTCAGAACCGGTCCTGCCTCAGTCAAGAATTTGCTTTCCAGAGTCTGCATCACCCTGTCTGACCAACCTGCTCGTTGGGGTTGTAGCAAGGGGTCTTGACTACAACATGGAAACAGGGAGAAATTTTGGGGGTGTAAGGGTAATGGTTTGGTACAAATACAAATAATCAAAGCACAGAGGCAGAGGGGTAGGAGGTAAGAAAACAAAAAACCACTATGATAGTAATATTGCCTGGCATACGCTCTCTACAGACAGGCACAAGATACCTGTGACATTTTTTCCATTGCAATATTCTGATCAACAGTATTTCCTATGGGTGAAAAAGGCTATGAATTATATTTTCCCTTGTTTTTCTTAGAAAACACTTAAACTGTGGTATCAACATCAGGAAGTAGGAGATGCATTTTAGCATTTCAAATCTTTTGATGAAATACCTGCATTTTGATTCTTTCTAAATGGAAATGTTTTAAACTGTTTACTTCATTAAAATATCACTGGTGTTCTAATTGGGATGAGATCAAGTGGAATTTTGTTGCTCAAACACCACATCAAGGTGCACTGACTGAGAGGAGGACGCTGAGAGAACCTTTTCCAAAAGTGAGAGCCATAAGAGCTTACATGAAGGAAGATTTAGAGAAAATAAAGGAAATTGATTTAAAGGAAAGGAGACGAATTCTACAAATATACAAAACAGTGAGGGGGAGAAAAAAAATATTGAAACAGGGTAAAAACCTGCAGAAAACAGCAGGTTATCTGCCTACATTGTGGAGCCTACACTGAGTTACAGCACCTGTGTTTGGTGATCTCCCAAGGGTGGTTTGGGACAGTTAGAAATACAATCTGCTCAGGATGGTCACAGCCCACAATCTGCTCCCACTCGGGGAGACTCCAGTTCCCTTCCTACCACTGTGTTTCAGCTCTTCCTCACACCACCCTTTGAGTGGGGAACTCGGCAGAGCTCACCTTTTAGGACTGAAAAGAGTCCAACCAGGCTTGTAAAGGAACTGGAGTAACAATGACAAGCATGAGATAAATATCTAATAACCACTCTCAACTCATTCAATTCAGCCTGTTATCAACAGTAGGAGATCAGCATTAAACAATTACCCAATTCTGCCCTCAGGGAAAGAGGGAAATGCAAAACATTTCCCAAGAAGACACTGAGGAAGATACATTCCTCCTCTCCAGGATTCATTCAAGTATCCTGCCTGGCAGCTCTCCCCACTCCCAGTGTGCTGCTATATGGACACACAGGTTGGAGAATCATGAATGATTTTCTCTTTTGCCCAGCTATGAACCCCATCCCTCCCATCTTCTGGGCATACAGACAGGTTTTTAGCCCTGTAAGGCAATCCATCTACATCCTGAGGACCTCGCTGCCACCGTCCAAGCGTGCTTGGCCCCAGCAGATGAACCTCAGGATTAAAGGGTGGGCTCAGTTCCGCGCACACTGTGTCTCACCTAAAAAATCCAATGCGCAGGCTGGAAGGTGGAAAGACCTTCCCCGGTTCTTCGTTTGCGAAGAGACTGGCCATTATTTATTGGACAGAGGGAAGATCCTGATGGTGTGCAGTCCTGGGAAAGCCATGGTATCCCATGGACACTTCCCTGCTTCACAGGCTTCTCTGAGCATTTCCCAAATGTCTAAAGATTTCAGTACCAGGACAAATGCCAAGAGAGGGCACAGAAAAGCCTCATCTTGCTCCTAGGCAGTGAATAATCTCATTTAGGGACAGCTATCAGTGGTGGTTTGGCCTTGTTAATTTTCTCTTCCTAAGTCAGCACTCAGACACTCCCAGCTTTGGTCTGCTGCTGTTATCAAGGCATTTGCATGCACTAATCCATGACAAATGGGTTCATTCGAGGCACATCTGATTTCCTTGCCTGCCAACCAGAAACAGATAATAGAAATACCAGGAGAAACTAAATTAGAACTAAAGGAGTCATCTCTTTGTTGGAGAAACTCAAAACAAGGTTAAGATAAACACCACCCGGGCAGCTGACTTGATGGAGAAAGCGCTGAGATTTCAGCCGTGAAAAGACAGTTTCTAATTACCTGGGGGAACAAAAATGCTGCATTTTAAAACCTCACAAAAAGAGGATATTACTACAGAAATAATTATACTACAGATGTGGGAGCTGGCTTAGACAGTCATTCTCTGTCAGATCCTGCCCTGGCACACTGAAATCAGTAGCAAGCTCAAAAACCTCTGTTAGCTTCAACTCATCCCTTTTCTTTTTTTTTTTTGTAACACACAATGGGAACTTCTGGCTGACTGACCCCCCAAATTTGAAAGTCTCCCGTGCAAGTAACCAAAAAGAAGAATTTAATGAGCTAATGATAGTCACAGTAAACAGTGGTAGTGTAGCCCTGATAGCTTATGATTTAAGCATAGATCCCATAAGATCCCCACCCCAAGACCTCTGCTGTTTAACTTGGAGTCTGTGAGGTCTTGATTCCTCTTGGGAAAGGAACAGCCACTGGCAGATCTAAAGTTATACTTCCAGACAGGATTTTGATGACTTGTTTTGGGTAATTGCTGATACCTTACACAGCCAATGAGGAATAGCAGGGCAAAAATAAGGCATAAACATATCAAACTACTTTTTCAACCACGGTTTCAACTTAGAAACTGATTCTCCATAAAAAAACCCCACTAAACAAAACAAACAATAAAACCACTGACCAAATTAGAAAACCCCCAGATGTTAAGTCCTCAGAATTTTCTTCTCAGTTCCAATTTGAACATTAAAACAAGAAACAGGCTGGTGTTCAAGAGCTTCTGAACTGTAAAACTGGTCAATTTTGAAACATATGATAGAAAACAGAAATTAATATATCATAGAAATGCAATGGTATGTTGTATTAATAAAATTATAGGAAATATTTGCCTTGTTGTATTTTAGTGTTTTACCACACCCTCCTTATCTTATCCACAGCACCTTTAGCCAGACAAGAGATGTATTTTTCAAAATAGTGTTCTGAACACCCTACTGCTATTTTCAGTATTACTTGATCTCATTTCCATATGGTTTTAGATTTTATTTAAATTCAGAATGATTCAGAATGTGAACATTTACTTCCCACTACGCTTGTCTAGGCAAACACATACACTACAGATACTTCTCAACTCTTGAATCTGTTTAAAGTCACAACTGTGCTATTGGTGGTTCCTGGGCAGCATGTAGGGAAAGAGGTGTTAACCAAAAGGTTCCTTTCATTTATGCATGTTCTTTTAAGAAACAAACATATAAATCAATGAAACCGATTTTCCAAATAAACTGTCCTTGCTTGCTCCCAACCACTTAATTAAACACCATTAACTCTAGTTTGTTTTGGCAACCAATTAATGTCATGATCAAATATAAATAGACTCTGCGAGAAAAGATTATAATTAATAAATCCTGAACAACACAGTACAATTACATTGAAGCCTTGCTTGCCAGAAAAATTTAACAGCAGTTTTGGAGAGCATTAATGAGGACACCAAAAAAATAATAAAGTTTTATCAGAGTGTGTGCAGTTTAGATCCTGAGGCCCTTGCCTGCAGTCAGGCTGATTTGTAGAGCCTTTGGCTGCTGACATTATATACAACATGGAAAATCACAACCCCAGGTTCCCCAGTTTCCAGCAGACTGACATGTATGCTCCCAGGAGTTTTCCAGTCAAGTTCTTCATTTCATTGGTATAACTTTCACACTATTTAACTCCAAAGTGTATTTTGCTCCCTATGTTTTAATAGGTTCACAACGAAGGCTCTTGATTCAGATTTGTCATTTACAGAAAACAGAAATCAATCCCTTAGGAGCTTTGGATTATGCAAGAGGATGGATTAAAAGCATTCTTTGATCTCAGCCAACAGCTCTCCTAGTAATCAAGAGACAAGGATCACTACTTAAGCTGGGTTTTAATTGCCTATTCATTTAGTGAGAGTTAAGGTGCATGATATCCAAATAAAACTTCACTGCTCATGGAACAAATACTTATGCACAATATCAAGAAGAACCCAGCACGTGTGGCTGGCGGGGAGCTGCTTGTGGAGAGCAGATTATTCACCTTGTAGCTCAAAGACAAGACACCACAACAAGAGCACCCATAACAGATTGGCTGCGTGCTGCACTTCACCTGGTGATTCTCAAGGAATCATTTTCACATCATCCAAAACCTACTGAAATCCTCCTTTCCTGCCATCAATTCAGTTCCCAAGCAAAGCTGTTCTCTCAAAGTAATATAAGGATTACAATGGAATGCTAGGACACAGTTATTGATTATCATGACAGCAACAGTGATCCTGCACCTGCTGCCACTGAACTGACCTTTCAAGAAGGGTAGAGACTGTTTTCTTTACCCACTGTGAAGGAAAAGGGGAAAACTGTTATTCCAAAAAAGATACAGAAGGCAAGAGAGAGATGTCAGAAAACAATCTTCTAAACAGAGCGTAGAAATATGAGTCACAGATACATACACTGGGCTTTGCAACTCCATTCAGCTTAATTTACACCCCCAATTCCCCACTGTGCATCACTGACAGAGCCTTATAAATTTAGAGTTCAGTGGTGCTGCAGCCCTCGTGGTCCCTACCTAGGGCTCAATGAACAGAAATCTCCAGCATCACTGCCATGCAAAAGAATAAGTTTAGCTGGAGAGAACTGTTCTGCATATAGAGCATCTGAAAACAGCAAAAAATGCTGAATCCCAGCAGGAAAATAAATCTTGCTCACAGTAAAGGTTAGTTTCACAACATAGTGGAAACAAAAGCATTCAGAAGGAAACCATGAAGATTAGAGACGAGATAGAATAAAACAATATGAAACTTAATGGGAGAAAACACATCTGTCTTAGGAGGAAATGCACTTGGATATTGCCTTTTAAAATATAAATGAGCCTTGGATAAAGCAGACTAATCATTAAAGGCAGCTTTCTGATGTTATCAGCAGAAATACTTCAGCACAGAGCAACACAGTTTGCTTTTGGGGCTTGTATCTGTAGGTGCCAAATTTTCCTTGGGACTTCAGCGCCACAGTGTGAATTCCCACAATCTTTAATGCCTTGACAGCGAGCTCCAAACGCTGCCATGCACTGAACGGTCCCTGCATGACTCACCCAGGCCCCAGGGCTGCACTTGGAGCTGGAGGCTCAGCACACCGGGGTGGGAGCAGAAGGTGCTCCCGGGGCCAGCACAGCAAGAGACTCTTTTTGGTCCCTGTTTCCCCAGAACAGCTTCTGTCACAGCAAGAGGGACGTGCTTTGCACCTGCCTGAGTCCCTGCAGAGAGGCCCGAGGGAGAGCTGGAGTGGCACGGGATGGGGACCAGGAGCACAGCCAGCAGGAAGGGCAGAGCGGGGGGACAGAACCAGGGCACAGGCACTGCCAGTGCAAACCACACCCGAGGGAGGCACATCACACCTCTCAAAATATCACCGTGAGCACCCCTGCCACTGCTCTTTTGCACTGGGAACACTGCTCTGCCTCCAGCAGCTCCCGTGGAGCCTCGCTGGGCACAGCAGCTGCTCAGTGCCCACTGCACACCTCGGCCGTGCTGCTCTTCATAGTCCATCGAGCTGCAGCACCTGCTCCCCCTCAGGTCGCTTCATCTCCCTGGATCGGAAGTAACAAGGCATCACATTCAGCAGCATGACTGGTGACAGCTTTCCTCCACCTGCAGAATTTGCTGAGAGCCTCCCAACTACACACCCTTCTCCTCTTGCCTTTGACCCTCCCATGAGCACTGGCTGCTCACTGGCAATACCTACCTACCCATTCCCCTTTACTTCAAAGGGCTTCTGTGTCTTAAATAATGGCTTACAAACCCCCAAAAAACCCCACAGCTAACTGCCTGCAAGCACACCCTGTAGCCACGCTGGTTTTGCTTTTCAGGTTTGATTTTTCGGGGAAAAAAAAACACCAAAAAATAAAATTACAGGGTACGATACTTCTGTTAAAGTCTGCTGCTATAAACAAGTGGATCACACAAGCACAGCAGGCAGCTCATTGCTATCATGCTGCTTAGAAAGCCTACCTCATCCTGAAGTGCTGAGTTTGTTACATCAGTTCTCTGTCCACACAAAATACGTGCCCACATACACCCAAACATATTTTTTATGTGGCCAGGAACACAGCAGGTACCTCCAACTTGGATTTCTTTACTTAGCAGTTGGTAGCTGCACATTTCCAAGAACAGCCCATGTAGGCCAGGTGTGTACAACAAAGGTATCACGAGAGAGATGATAGCCAGTGAATGACTAGAAGGGCTCATTATGAGCAGGTTTTTCAGACTGGGAACAAACCAGGGCACTGTTGTGCTCCCTGGACATTTCTGGTGTAAATGAAAACCAAATCAGACCTTAGAGCTTAAAAATTTAACACCACTTGTCATCTTTGATGCCCATGACAAGATCTGCTGGATACTGGCTATGTTGCCCCATGGCAATTTGGACATATACTGAAGGCAACAGTTTGCATTCACACCATGTGATTAATGAAACAATTCTTGGTAATCATAGAAACTTTTACATATTAAATATCTAGTACTACACTTGCTTCTACCAATACCAAGAGCAAAAATCCTGCTGAATTCACCTTCCAAATCTCAGTTATTCTACAGAGTAAAGACATTTTATTTACACTTTCCTGAGGAGTTAGATCCAAACCAACATTCTTCCCAGCCTGCTTTAAACTGAATAACCACATATATGGGGCATATGAATACAGCAGATCTTTTGAAATGTGAAAATATGCAATTTCCCCCAAGGCTATAAAAATCAGTGGGAAGGCCAAGATCAGAACTAAGACATTTTTTGCTCACAGCCACAGACTCCACTTTCTGCAAAATTCTGTCTACTGAGAAACATGCTCAGAGCATCCTTGGGTTGATGTTCCTTGTTAGTTCGTACAGAATTGCTTTCAGACCCATTTTTCCACCTTATAAGATGAAGTACAGAGAAGCACTTCTTGTGATGATTTTTAATGGCCACATCATTAACTACTGTCACAACAAAAGGCACTTTACGTTTAGCATCATAGAATTCCAGCCTTGATTCTCTCCATGATTTCTTCCTCTGAATAGGCCTATTTTTAATTGACATGTTTGCTACAGTAGGTGCATGTTCCTGCTTGTGTCTGTCTTACATCTTTGCACTGTGTACAAGACTGGCTTAATGTGTGCCTAATTCATTTGCACGAACTTACAGCTGAACCCTATGTCCTTTCAAGCAACACATGGTCCATGTTGTCCATTGTGATTAAACACTAGCTGATGCATATAACACCTTGTTATGGAACACAGCCACAATTTTTTAAGAACTTCATGATTGAAAGAGTGCTGTTTGTTTATTGTGGGGTTTTTTAAAAAATTGAATCCTGCACTTTGCTGATATCTTGCTGTCTCACCAAATGCCAGCATCTACTTCCTACCTCTGGGCAGGGTCAATCCTGTCAATCAGATGATCAATGAACTATCACAGGCACTCAGATAACTCTGCAAATCACAACCTGTCCACTTTAACCCTCAGGCCAATTCAACAGCTCTACAACTCTGTGTATCTTAGAGTCTAAGAGCCAGTGTGGAAATCTTTTCATTACCACTGTTTCTTCTTAAATCACACAGAAATGACATGCTCAGAAAAAAAGATGGAGATTTGTTTCCACATAAAGTTATTTCCTGTGAATGCTTTCACACATCCCTTTCCTAACATGATTTTCATGAAAATGAAATATTGCCATAAAAAAACCTGCAGAAAGCCACGTGTATCACCCAAGGGGAATTACACTGCAATGGTGTTCTGCCAGTTTACTCTGAAGTCTCCTCTTCCTCACCCATCCCAGTCAAAAGGAAAAGGCACCAATACTTAAGGGTTCTAAACAGCAGCATTCATCATGTTAATGAGACAAGGAAGAATTAACGGACTGGCACAAATAACATAACATCATTCGTCTTATAAGCAAGCAATATTTACCACGCCCTTACTACCTGTGCCCACCTGCCAACGTTTCACAGAAAATAAAGCTACAGTCAATCAAAAATACTGTCATGTAGAGCTGTTTATCACATTTGTTTCTGGGTTCATACCTTCTGCTAAGCCATCTAACTGAATAAAGGAGTATTGAATTATAAAAGTGAAAAATTATACTACACTAAAAGGAGGCTTTAAGCTTTTGTGATTGCACAGTGTGTGGAAATCTATCTCAGCCCATTCAGACACCTAAAGTTTCAGGGAAAAAAATAAAAAAGAACAAGCTCAGAAATCTCTGATGATAAACTAACCTTTTTATATATTGCCCTTGATTTCCAGAGTTTCGAAACTGGATTACTGCAGTAGTCCAGATGGATATATTCACTGTGCTAATCCACCGAGTTCAGTTCAAGTTTATTATGCTAAATACACTCCAAGAGGATTTTATCTTTTACCTGCACCTTCCTGTGCTCAGTGAGACTCTTCTACTCATCAAGTATGAGAAGCACAAGGTAGGGTGAGACCTGCCTTTTTAATTATCTTGTACCAAAAAGGGCCCCACAATGGAGCTGAACTGCTCAAACTCTCTTATTTTAGATCATCTCATTATCTATGGAAGACCACAAACTGAAAGAAAAGGTATGCTGAGCGTGCTATTGATTACAGCTATATTTATCATGATTCAATAAGTTGAAATTTCATATACCAAATATTAAATTACTGAAATTATACCCTGGCTCATCTGCATCCATTTTTATTCACTCTTATTTGGCTGAACATTTTAATCTTACTTACACAGTGACTAACTAAAAGTAAACGACGCATTCCTAATATTATAAATATGAAAAATAGGGTGTGCTCAGGGACTGCAGTTGAATACATTAAAATCACTCAGTTTGCTAGTTAACATATTTCCATCCCTTTTATGTACAACCTTTCACATTCAGTTGGCAGACTGAAAATTCATGGCCTTTTAAAAAAACCCACTGTCTTGATTTTCTGTTGTGACAGCAGAAATTGTCCAAAATACCTAACAGTTTCCCTAAAGGACACTCAGTAGCTGGTACTTTCCCAGGTGCAGCACAATCTGAATTCGAGGTGAACATCATGTCAAATTCCACTCATCTGTCAGTGTAGTGGATTATTTCTTGAGAGACTGAAATTGGCTGCCTGGGATCAGAGCACCATCAATCTTGTTCGTGTAGGGTGCAGAGAAGCTGCCTGAGCCAGGCTCGCAGGAGGGAAGGCTTGGCTGCTTCTAAGTAGGTGATGAGGCAGCTGTAAAACCTTCACTCTATCTGTAGCACATCTCTGAGTGAAAGATTTTGTCATTTTTCACATTTCCCCAACATTTGGTATGCATTCAGTGTCTTGCTGTTCTTGCTTCATAAAAAAGGTGATTTTTAAAGCTTAGGCAAATGTTGCTGAGCTCTGGATGTGCCCAGCTCTCATTTTTTCTCATAATGTCACTTGTTTCAACTGATTCCCTAAAACGATATTACATTTTCCTTTTACATATCTGTTTAGCTGGGCTGTTTTTCCCCCCATTTCCTTCACTAGGGACAGACTCAAATAACCAGCAGCATTACTGACAATTGCATTGTAATACATCTCTGCAAGTTCCAAATAAGACCCTCACCACTCAAACTTCACTCTCAAACTTCCAGTGCCAGCTAGTGAAGACAATACTCTTGGTTAAGCTGATGTTCTAACATGGGTACTGAGAGCTGGGCTCTATTCCTCTATACAATATATGTTTTTTTACAAGAATGCAAGACAATGCCAATATCTCTGACTTCTGGGCGAGAAATGTACTTGGGAAACTTCAAGTTTTAAAGTTGTTAAAGACCTGTGGTTCAAGACCATCCGCCTTTGAAGGGATGTCATTAAATCAAAAAACATGAAAGTATTAATTGCCACATTGTTAAATGATTCATCACTGTGAGTTAACATTTTCCATCTTTCCTTTCTATCTCTCTTAAAACCTTTCCCACCTTTCTTTGGATCCAAATTTGTGAAGTGACATTCTTGGCCCATCTAATTTTAACCAGATGATAATACTGTGCTAGAATATGCCAACACCTCAATTTTTAGCATAGCACATTCTTCAAAGTGCAATTAACAGTTGAAAAACTTATGTGATCTATTTCTATTAGTAAAAAACACAATAAAACCACTGATGTGCTGTCCCTGCAGATCCAACAGTCAAAGTGAGCTCTGCTCTCCACTCTCAACCTGTGGGATTTATTCTGGCTCTACAGGCATTTAACTCCATTGAAAGACAGTCCCAAATTCTCCTCTGGGCTGAACTTTTGCAACCCCATCAATTTTCAGAGGTGAACTTGTGAACCTTAAAATAAGTGTGACTCATTTATGCAAACATCTGACCTCCAGTAAACACAGGTGACCATGAGTGAGATTTGGTGCCAGTGTTTCCATGAACAAACCCATGTCCAGTTTGGGTCAGATAACTGCAAAGTTATCCAAACCTGTGTTGTTACAATGTCTGAGTTACACACCCATTCCAGAACTTCACCAGGTGAGGAGAAGGGGAGATAGAGATAAGGACACAAACTGAACAGTTATCCAAAATGGGATTCCTGTGCTGGGAAATTGTTAAAAGATGACATTAAAGGATGACTATTCCAACATCAGATTGGCAAAGCACAACACACATTAGACTGACCAAAACAAAAAAAAAACAACCCAAAACAAAACAAAAAACAGATGCTGTGCAATATAAAAGCAAGCAACTCATAAAAGTTAAATGATAAAAAGAATTTTTTGATTACTCAGTCATTTATCAAGACAGACACGAGCACAGGCAGAGAACCTGCAATCTCACGGCATCCCACAGCTGATCTCAGTCCTACCTGGTCTGTGCAGGTGATGCTGCTGGAAAGTGTGATGGAGGGACCCCTGACAGAGCAGCATTGCACAGGCACTTATCCACAAATACAGGACCCAGGACATTGCAGAGACCACTGCCATTCTCTAAACAAAATATTAGACAGACATTATTACCCGATGCCTCACAGCACACAGAATAGTCAGATTCCATTACAACAGTATTTTTTTTTTCTTTTTCACTCCTTTTGCTAAATTTCTTTTGATTATTATTCCCCCTGCAGGATGCAATTGTTGTACAGCAAAGGTCATGCCCAAAAAGGACAGCTGAGGTAACGAGACATCAACACAAGAGCCTGGATAACTTTAATAATTCAGTGGCAAAAATCAAACCGTAATAATCTGAGGACTAAAAAAGCCAAAATGCAAAAAGAAGCTGGAAAATATTCCCATGCTAATCCATAGTGGAATTTACAAGGGAGTCAAAAAATATAAATTAAACTAAAAAAAAGGATCACAGTGCCAGTTGAAAAACACATGATGTCCAGGCAGTATCAAAGCTACTTTAAACACATTACAAAAAGGTATAAAACATCCTCGGCTATCCAAGATGAATTGCAAAAATACTGCATTCCCCAAACTGGCAGGCTGATACTGACTCAGAAGCTCACAGTTTATTGTTTGTTTCTCTACTTTTGCAAGCATTAATTATTAATCACGCTTCTGTCTACCAAACAAAGTAATTCTTTCTCAGAATTATGTTCCAATCCTCAGATGAAATCAGCTTCCTTTTGTTCGACCTGTGCACGCACAGGGACTGGGGTACGGTCAGACTGAATTTCAGATGGACTCCATAGAAGGTTTGATGCTTTCTCAAAGCAGATTGTGTCAAAATTTTAAAAAATATTCCCGTTGCAGAAGCAAAGAGCAATTTCTTTGTCTGCTG
>NW_020955643.1:715254-721917 GCF_003031625.1 Empidonax traillii
AAAAAAAAAAAAAAAAAAAAAAAAAAAAAAAAAAAAAAAAAAATTAAAAGTCTGTATGTGATATCAGGGGGATTTCTGCAGTATGAAAATTAACAATATTAAAATAGTGAAATACAGTGGTAATAAAATATATGCATATAATTTTTTTTTTTGCCCCTGATTTTAAAGCAGCACAGTCTCTGGGAAGCTTTTTAAGTCTAATTAGCCAAAATGAACCACATAAACCGACAAGTATAATTAATAGAGAATACCAAAATATTATTTTGATCAGCATGAGGCTCTTCCTCTCTCTGTACCGAGTGCTTGATGCACTGCTTAGCTTATAATTAATTTCATTTCCAACTGTTTGCTTCGCAGTATACAATGCACTTTTTCTCCTCTCTTTTTTAGACCTATTTATCTTGCAAAACAGATTCAATCCCCTCAGATCAGGGAGCTCCCAGTAGGCTTCCCGTGTCTTCAGGAATTAACGCCTTCTTGTCATATTTGGTGCTCCCCTGCTTTTCATACCACAAGGTAAGAGGGGAAAGGTGAACTCTCACACAGGGATATTTCAGCTATTCAGGTTATTTAAACTGAACTTTAAAAATCCCAGTCAAAGAGCAAAGCAAAGCCAAACTTCCACAGCCTGCTAAATGCTCCTGTGTCTTTCCTCCGGCATCATATTCTTAGCACATGGACAGCAGACTTACTTAACCCCCTCAGCCTTAATTATTAGCTTTTTTTTTTTTTCCATAAAAAAAACCAAAAAACCTCTCTCAAACTGCACTATTTCAAACTCCCTTTGCTCAAACACCAGCATTTCTCACAAATATTTCTTCAGGCACTTGTTTGTAAGCGAGGTGCTGCCACATACACACTTTTACATATGGATCATCTTATCATTAATAAAGAAACACAGCACTGAGTATTTTCCACTTATTATCTGATGAGTTCCAGATCTGCTTTCTGAATCTTAAATCCTGAAGAAGCTCCTTACCTGAGTAATCCAACCAAGAGCAGAGCACTCTAGTAGTGCTCATCGGAAAGATCTAATACTTTTTTAAATCCATCTGTATCACAATAAGGGATTTTTTATACAGCTTCCCAATAATCTTCTTTATCAGGATTAAAAGTAGGAAAAAAAAAAAAAAAATCTCTTTTTCGTTACAAATCCTGTTTCCAGAGTAAAGAAGACATCTGAGCTCTCAGACTCTGCCGTCAGAAAAGTGGTCAAGGTTTGAAGGGTGGAAACCTTCTCATTTTCACCTTTAAATCATCTCCTAGCATCACCTTCTGCTTGACGAGACCTTTGGAGCGATCTTGAGATAATTTGCAGCTTCCAGGATACTTAAGGGCGAGGAGCAGAGTGTGTGTGAGGGCAGAGCCAGCCCGACTCCGGCGCGGGCAGTGCGGGGAAGGCGGCGATTCCAACACTGCTCTACGATGCTGGAAGTACCGTAGCCTATTTCAATGCATCCCTGCTCGGGAAAGTGTCACATGCCTTAAAGCGACACAGCCCTCAGTGACAAGCCCCAGCCATGCGCTCGCCAGCGACTGGAGCTGCATTTAAATAGCGGCACCGAGACCGTGCCCTGAGCGGAGGAGCCGCCGCTCCGGCTGCGAGAGGCAGGATGAGTGAATGGGCAGGAGGGGGGACCGGCGCTGGTGGGAGGGCAGGGCTGGTGGAGAGGTGAGGGGCTGGACAGCCAAGGAGCGATCTGGAGACGCGTTAATTCCGCCGGCAGAGGCTTTATCTCCCCGGCGTTGTTCTTGCGCTTATTCACGAGAGGCAAGCGAGACTTAAGGGAGTCTCTTCTTCACAGGGAGCGGCACATGCTTGTGAACAGGGAAAGGTGGTGCAGGGAAAGTGCAACAAAACACACGGGAGCACAGGAGACTCCTACACGCTCCCATGGGCTTTCCAACACCTTGCCAGAACTCCGAGGGAAATATTTCCTTCCAACTCCATTTCCAGTGCACCTCAACAGACAATGGGGAAAGAGCTCTGATTTATTCCTAAATGCTAAAGCTCAGCTATGCCAGATTATTTATTACAGTTATTTATTCTCCACATCTTAAGTGGCCATTTACAGGAATGGAGTGCTTTCCTCTCCCTCTTGTACCATATGTAATTATTTTTTAAAGAGTCATTGTATGGACTCAGTGCATACCATTCACTTGGCTTTGCAACTCTCACCTCTGCCTACAAAAGAAATAAGGCTTAGAGACAAAACAGAAACTTCCATTTTAAGAGCTCTGGATGTGTGTTACAGCACAAGGTGGGATTTTTCTTTTTTCTCCTTGATGAGCTGTGGTAGAAGAGTGTGGCACCTGCACTGCTTACAAGCACCAGGCACCAAACAATGGTAAATAATAATAGTAATAAGTACCCTTACTCCTAAGTACCTCCTTCTCAGCACCCAAGGACATACATCTCAGTGGAGACTCTCACTGAGAGGGGCAATGAGTTTCCTTGACAGATCACACACTCCTTCAGAGCTGCTGCGCTTTATTGGGCGATACATACTAAGAACTTGGCCCTGCAGACCGACAGGAACATTCTACTGGTCTCTGCCACATATTCAGAGCAGCTCTTCAATAAAGCCTTAAAACAATAAAGCAGTGGGTGGCAGGTGTGTGACAGTGCCACTGGAGAGCTCTGGCACACGGACCCTCCCCACAGTGGGGCTGGTGCCAGGTCCCTGAGCAGAGCTGGGAAAGAGAGGGTGGCTCAGGACAAGCCTCATGGCGACCAGCATGGTTGGGGACGTCATGATCTGTTTAACAAGGGTTTTCTTGTTTTCCTGGAGAGTTTCCTCAGAGTCTGGAAGAAGGCTAAGAACTGGGGTAGTTATTATTTTTCTGGCCTGAGAAGGGTCTAGAAGGGCCAAAAAACGCAGATGATAGACAACCAAGTACCATGAAGTGCTGATGAGCAAGGTACCTGGGCCTGGGATCAGTCATATCAGGAGGTGGTGAGTAGAGGGTTGCTGGGGTTTGCTGCCAAAGCCATAGGGAGCCTCAAGACTTTCCCCCTTTCCGTGGGAATACTGGGAGCTTTCTGCAGCACTTAAGAGGAAAGGTGACAGGAACTTATTTTAAAACAACACCTATTTAAAATATGTTCCCTTTAGGACTTGTGGGAAAGATAGAAGGGAGAGGGTAAGGAGTTGGGAGTTGTGAAGAGAGATGAGGGAGAGGGGCCTCAAGAAGAAAAGATAACCTTTGGAGAAACTGCAAGGCCTTGTGGACAGCAGGAGGAATCAGACAAATTGTGACCATACACCTGGGCAGACTAGGCAGAGACAGATTTAGGCAAGATACAGATTTATGTACGGTACAGCAGAACTGTCACTCTGCCAAGCACTGCTAACTCCCAGCTCCACGAGGCTAATGCCACCATAACCCCTGACAGATGCTGCTATTGCTCAGGACAAGCTCTGCAGAAACATGGGACATGTTGCTTCTGCAGGGTAGGGGGGAGATCAGAAGGACAGAGAGAATATTAAACAGGCTGTGCTTGCAGCCTCTCCCCTGCCCTGGCTCCCAGCATCAGATAGGAACACAGGAGTCCTTGGCAGATCTTGCAGAAGCATCCTCACACCTGCCTGGATGTCTTTGCTGCCAAGTTTAACTTTCAGTGGACCAACAAGACATGAAACAGTTCCTCTTACCCTCTTTGCTAAGCACAGTGTCATCTTCACCTGATGCTTTGGGGCTTTATTTCAGCCTCCTCACTTGGCTTTGACGGGGAGGGGATGATACTTTACATGTGCCCCTAGGCCTGTACTGAATTGTGGGGCTACTGACACGTTGGAAAGAGAAAATAGGAAGGAAAAATAAGACACAAGTGAGCAGTCTGCACATTTCAAAAGCCTTTGTAATGAAAAGGGAAGGCTGAAAGACTAATTTGTCTCTAGATAGAGGGGAAACAGAACAAAAGGTTGTGTCAACCATCCTGTGCAATGGCAGCTCCCACCAGCACTGGGGCAGGATGAATCCATACCCTGCAGAAGGGCAGAACAACCTTTGCATACCTGGTCTGGGCCTGACTGCTGGGAGGTGAAGTGTTGGAAGGAGGTCCTTCCCCCCCACTCTGATACCTGATGGCACAGAGGAAAGAACAGAGACCAAAGGCTGAGCTATCCCAGTTGGAGAGCAGGGAAAACTGCCTATCCACAGCTCTGGCTGAAAGACTCCATGGGGTTTCTGGCACAGTTGCCAAAAGCTGACAGTGGCATGATGTGAGGTGAAGGTGGGTTGCAAAAGGTCAGCAGGTATAACTGTCTCTGAGACACAGCCTCACACACAAGGGCTGTATGCACAGGGAGAATAGCCTTTTCCTACTGGTTCCACCATTCATTTAGAGATGCCAAGTGAACGACAAAAATAGGCAAATAAAAATAAATGCTCTTCCCTGCCTGAACCTCTATTTATCACAATTTTCTGGGCACACAGAAAAGGAGAGCATATGCAACTCAGGCAGGCTCATGCAGACAGCAGATTGGTGCTTGCACCCAAAGAGGGGCCTCTGGCCTCTATTTCTGCATTCTGCCTCCTCTGCCTCTCTCTCCTCCTCCCCCACACACCCCTTTTCTCCATGTGGAGATTGAACACAACGCATCCCAGGCATGCATTTCACAGGGTCTGGAGAAGGCTCACCACCTTGGAAATGCAAAGCTCATTAGTTCTAATGCTCCTGGGACAATGAAGCTTTGCTTCTCACAGATTGTGTTCTCCATCCCTCCCAGCTGCTTCCACCCACCCCTAAAAAGCTTCTTTTCCATATCCCAAACTCTGCCTTGGCTGCTGCCTGGGCAACAGGCACAGCAAACTGCAGTTCCTCACTACCAAAATGTTCCTACCCAGGTGAGCCAAGTGTAGTCTCACAGTAAGTTTTACCTTAATTCCACCAAAAACCAAATTTCTGACTCTTTTGTCTTTGGTTCACAACATTTGTGGAAGCTTTTTAAAAAAAAAATCTGACAGAGCAGAAGTTTTGCTTGGCCCCCTCCTCACACAGCTCTTCTTCCATTGAGAACCAGCCCACATGGAAAACCAGCAGCTGAGTGTGTGAAGATGGGGCTGCCTACATGTGATTGCCTGAACAGCAATCACGAAGCCCAGGGTAAAACCAGCCAAGAAATCCTCAGCCAGGGCCCAAAGCCTCCCTGTGTTTCTTGCTCTTGCATTTTTCCCCAGTGGAAAAGGAAGCACGAAGAGAAAAGCAGGATTCCTTTGGTACAGGGAGAGTACAAGTTCTAGGGTTCCCTAGACATCAGCTGTGGACTCAGCTTTGCCCTAAAATACTTCAAAGCCACATTCCATGTGTATGAGTGTAGCAATGTTTGACATTCTACATGCACATCCCCTGTGCTCAGCCAGGTGCTCCTCTCCCTGCCTATCACTTTTTATATATTCCCAGGAAAACCTTCCCTGCCCTGAGACTTCCAGTCCCCACCACTTTTCTCCCTCTTTTGTAGGAGGTCTGGTCCAACCTCGGTGACCAAGCTGAACCCATTTCCTTTCCTGCCTTTCCTTTGTCTTCCATGACAGCATTAAATCCCTTTGTCTGTATTGCCATGTTTTCCTCTCCTATGGATTTGCAGTGGCAAGAGAAGATACACTGTTTTTCCTGGAGGTAAACATGCTGACCATGAAAAGCTTAGCTAGAAAGGTACACAATCTTTCAAGGAGGAAAAACATCAAGGATATTTTTGACAATTTGTCCAGCTGTGACCACAGCCTCTGCTGGCCAACACAGACCACTCACACCAGGAGCCTGAAGCAGCAGAGCTGAACAACATGTCCAGGGAAGCCACTTCCCATGGGAACCCAGGGGCTGGTTCAGACAGTTGTCATCCCACTTCACATACAGGGGGCTGGGAAATTTGCTCTGTTTCCAGCACAGGTGCAGACATATGGGTATGGAGGAGCAGCCAAGGATACAGCAACAGGGAACAGCACAACACACTCAGTGGAGAGGCTCCACCTGCTGTACTTGGCACCCAGACCTGGCAGCTCCTCTCCACCCTGTTGTCTTCTGCCACATCACTGCAATACCTCTCTCCTTGCTGCCTCAGCCACACCAAACTCTCTTGGCAGAGGCAGCAGTTTTGTCAGCCACCCCTAAATATACAGGGAAGATCCAACCAGGGACATGACATAACCAAAGCCATTAGGGGGGGGAAAAAAGCCAGGCAAACCACAAGAGCACAATAAGGAGCTTGTACCGGAAAACAAAGAATAAAACAACAAGTCTGAATATTGGCAAAAGGGAAATGTGAGAGCAGAGCACAAAAGGAAGGATTTTCACAATTACTCTTCCCAGCCTACCTTAAATGTGTTGCTATTCCTTGTTAAAGGGATGTCTAGTCTTCACAATTACTGTGTTTGGGAGGCAGCAATTCTGCTTTTTGCAGTTTTCCTGTGCCTAAGAGAGGAGAGAAAGAAAAAAAAAGAACACATCTATATTTGTCAGTGAAGTTTATATCAAAAAGTTTGTGTCCTAGTTATTTTTAAAGTATGTAGGACAACACACACAAAAAGTCTCAACCCTTATCTATAGCTTGTCATTAGCTGACAAGATGACAAGATCAGCATTTGCTAAGGATTAACAAGAAGAATTATCTGTGCAGTACATTATCATCATGCAAAAAAAAAAAAAATTCAATAGCACTC
>NW_020955644.1:0-3377 GCF_003031625.1 Empidonax traillii
TGCGGGAGCTGGAGAGGCAGAGCAGCGTCAAGCACACGCCAGACGTTGTCCTGGACACCCTGGAGCCCTTGAAAACGTCCCCCGTGGTGGCCCCCACCTCGGAACCCTCCAGCCCTCTGCACACCCAGCTCCTCAAGGACTCTGAGCCGCCTTTCCAGCGCAGCGCCAGCACGGCCGGGGACATTCCGTGCACCTTCCGACCCGTCAAGTCCGTCAAAATGGCCACCCAGGTGAAACCTCCGGCAACTCGCCCAAAACCCGCCGTTTTCCCCAAAACCAACGCCACGAGCCCTGGCGTGGCCTCCTCTGCGTCCCAGCAGCCCAGCGACAAGTCCTGTACTGTGTGACGAACTCGATGCTGCTCCGCGGAGACACCTCTTACTGCTTCGGGTGGAGAGACTCTGTTAAAGACATTAAAATTCCTTAATTTAAGTGATTTTATTTTTTTTTTCCCCCTCCCCCAACTGAAGGTTAGTTGTGAACTGCTGCTCGCTGCTGGGAGCTCTTCCCTAGAGGGAGGGAGCGAGCTGAGCGGTAACAACCTCGTCCCACGTCACTGGTGTGTGTGTGTGTGAGGCAAAACAGTTCCTGCCACGCTCGGGGAGATCCGGAATCGGGTCACTGCGAAGCTGAGCAGGAAAACACACACAGAGGGATGAGCTGGATCTTGGGTTTCTCCTTGATGCCCCGTCCAAGTGTTTGGGCACTGAAAGAAACGCTTAGTGGCATCCTGTTTTGGATACTGGTGTAGTGACTTGTATATTTCTGTGTTTCATTTATCACAGGGAAACAATAGGATAGATCTTTAGTCTCTTGCATGTTTTGGTGCCACTGGTTACGTGGAGCTTGGACATGCCTGTTTCTTGTGCATTATTATTATTATTCCGTCGCCCGCTGGTGCCACGGTGGTTTAAGGGTCTGTCTCGACTTCCATCACATCCTCTGGTTCTGTTTGTTTGCTCCCTTCTCCTCCCCCTCCCCTGGGGCCAAAGCCCTTGGCCATCCAGCCTCATGCTTTAGTTGACACTTGTCATGAAAAGTAGTTTACTCTGGAACACTCTTAGATTTTGTGGAGTTCTACGTAATATGTGTCTGTGCAAATATAAACAAACGTGCTCCTGGGGTTTAGGAGCGCAGCAAAGAGCCCAGTTGTTGCTTATGGACAATCGAGCTGGTTTCCCTCCCTTGGCTCTCCCATATTTAAAAACAGCTTTATTGTTTCAATGTAATTTCCAGCCCGTGGGCTCTGATGTGGTGTGTGGTCTCGGGAGACTGAATGTAAAAAAAACAAGTTAATTTGGAAGACTGAAGCGTCCTCTGATGGGAGTTCCACTTCCGAACGCACACATCCTTGGTTTGATCACACGTCAGGATGGATCCTCACCAAAAATCCCGGTGATGAGCACTGTAAAAAAAAAAAAACAAACAAACTTTGATCAGAAGTTCTCAAGCTTCCTACCTTCTCCCTCTTTCTGGCTGCAAACGCTTCGGTCGGTGGCCGTGACCGCTGTGACTCGATTTAGGGATCTCTGCTCTTATAGAGCAGTGCAGGAAACGCTGCTGGGGACAGCGATGTGACAGCACGTGGCTGCTGGAGTGGCTTTCCCTGTGTGTCCCTCGGCGTGGCTCCTCCACGGGACTCAGACATGTGAATGGATTCATAGTATTTGTATTTATCTGTAGGCAGTGAACGCTCCAGCTGCCCGCTGGCTGCAAGGACTCTTTTGTACTCCCCTGGGAATCCTCCACAATGCTCACATTTATTTTATTTAATAGTAATAATTAAAAAAAAAAAAAAAAAAAAAAAAAAAAAAAAAAAAAAAAAAAAAAAAAAAAGAAAGAAACACAGAAACAAAGGCATGTGCCACTTGCAGCACTAAAGAAGATTCGCAGTCCTGGCTGACCCTGGTTCTCCTTGTTCCTAAACTTTTCTGGGATGTAAAACAAGCTGCACACCTTTTGTGTTCATCAAATGAATTCAGGCAAGGACAAGATGAGAAAAGTCATTTTTCTCACCCGTTTAGCCGAGCTTCTCTCCAGTTTGTGGGTTCCTCATGACTGCGATGTCAGTTTAATTGGCACTTAGCAATTAAAAAAGGAGAAACAAGAAGGGTTGCTGAAGTGGTTTTTTTCTCATTCATGTAGGGTGTTACTTGGAAAAATGGAGCAGGGTTTTCCTGTGTCCCTGTCCATCCCCACACGCACACCCCCCTCCCTACAGAACTGATCAGTCCATATTAATTAATGAGGGCTTTTCAAAACACCAACTTCCTCTGTGCCCTAAATAAAGAAATTTGTGGAACACTGGAAAGATTTCAGTGAGAACACTCTTTGATGTCCATTTCTTCTCAGCTTTCCCTGGGGAAGCCCCATGGTACGTGTGTGACTGTCCCTGGACCTCACGGAAGATCCCAACGGCGCGACCAGCGACCTTTGCTCTCTCAGGTTCTGATGGACTTCTGCCACCAAGGAATCACTTGTTCTTTTGGGGAAAAAAATAGAATTGTTAAACTTGTAATTTTTTGCTCAGGCAGAACTTTCTGGCATTTCCTTTTAAGCAGGAATTTTTTTGGTTTTCTTTTCTTTTTTTTCTTTCTTTTTTTTTTTTTTTTTTTTTTTTTTTTTTTTTTTTTTTTTTTTTTTTTTTTTTTTTTTTTTTTTTTTTTTTTTTTTTTTTTTTTTTGGTCATGAATGACCAAAGTTAATCTGTGTCAAGAGCAGGATCTCTGTCAATTGACTTCAACTCATTTGAAGTCAATAATGCCTTATTTCCTTTCTATTTTTATGCCTAGCATTCATGTTTCTAAGAATAAGTGTCCAGCCACGCACAGCACGTTGGAGGAGATGTTCTTCTCTATCTTCGAGGTCTGAAGTGTGAAATTAGGAGCTCTAAACAACAAAAAAAGAAAATACTTCAGGTTACTGTAACAGCAACTGTCTGTATCTGAATTACTGTGCTTCTCCAGCACCCACAGCTCTGGGACAATCCTGCTGCCAAGGGGAATGTGCTTGGCAGGATCACCTGTCTGTGGAGCAACTCAACTGGAATTCTGGTGTGCACTGTGATTGACACTTCCATTTACAGCAAGCAATACGGCAGGCTGAAGGTCATCCTTCCTCTCCCTCGTGCCGCGGGTCTGCCCAGCCAGCAGAAAACTCACACACATGAGGGGGGACTCAAAGAGGAAAATCACAACAAAGAAAAGGAGACTTTCAGCTCGCCTGCTTCACTCTCTGAACACACAAGGCCAAGAGAACGTTTGCCACGAGGGTTTAACGACAGAGAGGTGGGAAGGAGGAACTGGAAAAGTCCCTGCGGAAGAAGAGACCAGCGTAGGGTGGACAAGGACGACACA
Organism: Empidonax traillii; assembly: GCF_003031625.1. Classification (NCBI taxonomy): domain Eukaryota; kingdom Metazoa; phylum Chordata; class Aves; order Passeriformes; family Tyrannidae; genus Empidonax; species Empidonax traillii. Next base: position 3,357 of record NW_020955644.1, read on the forward strand.
GTGGTTTGCTTGGGGAGGTAT